>NC_137463.1:61740951-62006513 GCF_964235325.1 Thermobia domestica
TAAATGCCCCTGGCAAGCTGGATTACTACTATTTGGGCATCGTTTTTACTTCGAAGTGTATTCACACCCGACTTAGTTTTATTATACATTATGATTATATCCGATTTGTTGATGATATCCGGTACTACAGTATTATCTTATGCATTGAAGATAATAGCAAGACCGATCTCTTCTTCTTCGGAACATAGCTGACATGGGTCAACTTTCCATCAAAGCACAAGAGTGACACATTTTCTGATCGTAGTTTGTTTATTTGAAAATTTTTGTAGGGATGTCTATTTTGTACTTTTTATTGCCAGGAATGTTGTTTCTGAAGAAGAATCTCTTCGGTGACTTCTTTGCTTGTACTTGGTTATATATTTTTCCTGTATTTAGACGTGGTTTTACAAGTCACGCCACTAGTTACTCTGTTTTGTCTTGTTAATGCGTTATTTTCTGACACAATTATATTTCTGACCAACATATATCCCTTATGTAAGCATAGAAATTCTTGGGGTCTGCACGGAAGAGAAGTATGCTAAATACGTTTTAGTTCTTAAATTTTCGTATAATTTCTAAATATAAAAGCAAACAATAAGTGAATTGTTATCTTTGAATTGAAAACACCTTAAAAAGAAATGTCCTGAGCCATTGACAAGACTATGAATTAAGGAGAGAAAATATATGAACATAACGATTCCTAGGGTCCGAAAGGACCCCAGGTGGTAATCATACGTAGCCTTAAAATACATAGAATAAGATATTACAATTTAATGACAGTACCGTAGATACAAGGTAAAGAAAGATGCACATTCGTGCTGTTGGGGGGGGGGAACCTAATTTGTAAAACTTGTACTTTCTTTCCCAGTCTAATAAAATGTTACGAAATGAGACATACCATTATATTTCCCTAAGCCTCTTATTACTATTGTAGCAAAGAATGCTATAGAAAAAGATATATCATAATTATTTATTCAGCAGTTTACTTAATGGCAGATAACGTTAATAAAAATATATACAAATTCTTTTTCTGATATTTCAGAAGTAAAATGCCTCTGGGAGTGGGTTCGAAGGGACTATTATTTCTCTACTGATTTCCTTTCATTGTGGAGAAAGCAGAGGAGCAAATGCTATTTATTTATTTATTTATTTATTTATGACTTCTTTTACGTGGCGAAGGTAAGTCTCCGCAGCCTTCTCCGAGCACTTAACAACGTGCATACATTCTTTTATATAAATAAAAAACAGCACCAATATATAGAAAATGTTAACAATTTTAAAAGAAAAGTATTGAACCACATAAAAATAATATACTTAAGTAAAAAATAGTTAAACACTTCAAAAACAAAAATTGAAAATAATATACAATAAAGGAAACAAAAGAACATGGAGAAACCTAAATTGCATATAGTATATAGCAGTAGTAGAAGTATGAATATATAAGCTGTACAAATTAACATAGGTTACCTATTGGTTGTGTGTTCCTATGTGGGTTATTAATACTCTCGTGAAACGAAGATGCCTCATGTGCTACCAGTATCCTTATCTTTACTTAAGAGAAGGGAATTTACAGAATTTTAAAATTTGGCAACTGTGAAAACGTTGTGTATTAATTGTGTTAGACTGTTCCAGAGGCGTGTAGTACTTACTGTGAAGGATTTTGAGTATGAATAAGAATTGTGACTGGGTATGGAGAGCAAGAAATTTATCTTCTGATCTTGTGCTTCTAGTATGAAAGTCTGATAATATAAAAATCTAAGGGCTAGATACGATGGTTCTGACGTAGTAAGAATTTTGTACAATAGGGTAAGATTATGTAAATTTCTTCTTCCAAATAACGTCAGCCATGACAGTTTTTTTATAAAAAGATATGAGATGTTCCCTGTAAGTTATATTGAAAATAAATCAAATGCAGGCATTTTGCACTCTTTGCAAGCGTTTGATTGATTTTCTGTTTTGGTGACAATGTTGTTGGGGGAGACATTTGATAAACATTAAATTTGGTATACGAAAAACAACTGCTATTTTCAATGATACCCTTGTTTCATTACATATTATAATAGAAGATAACTAAGAGGTAGAGGTGTGAATCGATCACTGTTCTGAATACGTTCCTCGAACATTAGTACTCTACAAAAATGTTACAATTTACTCACTTATTAAAAGAGTTGAATTGATTTTCAGTTTTAAGTTCCTTTAAGAAAAGAGGCTCTATTAGACGGGGAATTACTGATTAACTTGGAATCCAAACAACATGATCTCGTGCCTGGAATCGAACCCGGGTCTCCCACTCAATTATTCAAATTGACCTACTATTTGTTATACATGAATTTCTTTAAGATAGTAATGGATATTAAGCTCAGAAATTGGGTATGTACTTCATGAAGTTTTCGAGAGCACCATAACCGGTTTCAGAGATGTATAAAAGGAAGAATGGTCGTGGTGTCTATCAAGAACAGTGTTGAACAATGAAGTAAGACTACAATTTTTGGAAGATACATAGGTGGTAAATTAAACAAAATATAGCATATATTTTCCACCCTAGTGGAATCATAATATCGTTCTTAAACGAAAATACACGTATTTTCAAGTTTGACCTCCAAATGACCAACACTTTTTAAACAAACGGATATTATCATATTCTAACAACTAACGTATACTTGGTATAATATATTTATCTACAGCATACTGTGATATGTTCGTTATCTAGGTAAGTTGATTGATTAATAAATTTATATAAATTTAGTGTTCCTTTCCAGCACAATTTTGTACATAACAAGGGGCTCTAAAGTATAATACGAAACAGTATTAGAGTTTTAATTCGCGTTCCTGTCTTGGATATCGGTCTGGGAAACAACATAAATATTTAATCATTTACTTCCGCACAAGTTATTATTTTGACGTTTCAAAATATAAAAAGAAAAAAATTCTATTTCATAAGAAAACATTGGGGAAATGGTTTTATGTTACGCTTCAGAGGATATTGATTTGTTAATTAGAGTTTAGCTTTCCATTCAGTTGCGAATGTATTTGAGAAGTTGACCGACAACCTAATGTGTGATCCGTACCACATGAGTTTTTACCGAGCATTGAACGACAATCTCTCGCCTACGAGAGAATAATAGAAGAATAAAAATACTTATCACTGTGTTTTTAGTTATGGTATTTTACATTTAAAATTGTAACATTGTAAGGAGTAAAATCAATAAATAATAATAATAACAATAATAATAATTAAAATTGGAAAAACAGAACTTACAAGGAGAGCAAAACGACTGTTCCCCCATCAACTATGTGTATGGTACTTGAAGTCAGTTAAGACGATTATGTATTCCAAAGCCTCCTAATTTTAAATTAATGACGGAATTTTCCCTACTTTTTCACACTTGTCCAACCTATTATGTAGGAGCGAATGAAGTAAATTCACCTCCAGCGTCTCCAAAGGTAACATTTCTGATAGCATGGGCGATAACAGCACATCTCTGTTATTACATTTTAAACTGTCAGGGAATTTCTACTCCCCATTTATCTCCAAGAATTGCTGCCCGTGACAAAACGTTCTTCATATTATAATGAGGCTGGTGACCAATTGTCTCTTAATATACAAAAAACTGATCCCTCGGATGCACTGCTCCAAAGTCTGAGTACAACCATATCCCTAATTCGAACACAATATTGACCATCTATCCCTCTTCTCAACACATTATTCCAGTACTATGATTACAAAAGAAAGTATGAAGCCCAAACAGCTAACCTTGGAAAATCTTAGTTTTTCATTTCGCTCTCAGTCTTCCGGCAGATCAAGTGGAAGAGTACCTGTCTCTTAGGGAAAGTGCAAGAAGCGCTCCCTGTTTACCGACAGTACTAAACGGAAACGTACAAAACGATAATATTGAGTAAAGACCTCTTTTAAATAACTGAAAAACTGCTTGAAAATATCGTTTCCACACGTTCCTCTGGAAATAAGTAAGTACTATGACCCTATCATACTTGTATACAATTGTCAATAATGTATATTCTTGTCTAATCGGAAATTCTTCCGACATGGCGATGTTTTCTTCTTCAACAGCGCAGCCGGTTGATATTTCCATTTTCAGCTATAGTGAAATTTATAGAATCACTCACTTTAGCATATCGATTCCTACCGACCGCAACATTTTATGTGGATCTGGACATTCACAATAATGATTTGCATTTTTATAGTGTTTCTATTCATAATTATCATGTGTGCTTAAATAGCTACATGAGTATTAACACTTGAAGATGTTTACGAAAGAAGATTCATTATGCTATATAGTTTCACCGTTGATGTCGCATTCTTACTGAAAGTTTTCTTTGAACCTCTCTAGAAAGCTGTACCATATACGGTGCATAATAATTATACTGCAAATAGCATAGAAACTTCGACATTTGCTAACAATGAACTGAACTCCACATCTGAAGAATTAAATCTAACGTAGAGAACAATGACTGGTACACCCGGGAATACGTTTTTCAAAAGCATTTTATATTTACCATCCAGATCGCAGAGTTATATACTTCATATTTCAAATGTTTTCTCCTTAAACAATGCATAATTTCAATGGCCAGAATGTTCGAAGAAATAACATTAGCCTGCGATGGAAAACTGATTCTTATAAATTTCGGGGGTGCTGATTTCAATGGAATAATCTAAAAAGCTCTATCACGTAATATTTTTTTCATAAATGCATATCTTGTTATCTGCTTTGCCTCTTTCTCTGAAAGCTATATAGAGAGAACATTAAATACGTTCTCATTAGAAAACAGAAGGACTAACGGTAATGTAGTTCCACATTTATTATGTAAACTTATAGGAAACAAGTAAATTGTACTAACTACTAAATAAAATTACTTTTGCTAAGGAAAATTCAGGCACCAGTCTATCAAATTAAATTTTGTGCAATTCTAATGTTAAAGAACATTTTTTAAACATAGTGTTTTCAGTTACTTTATTTATAAATATTTGCTTGTTTCGTTTGTGCTATAAACTCTCCATATTTGTGAAATGATCTTGACTCGAATCGGTCGTCGGAATTCTCCAAATTCGTTTTGTTATATATGGAGAATATGTAGTTAAGAAATATGTGCAGAACATAAATTTTGTCAAGAAAATTCATTTCGCTTATTTTGGTGTAAAACTAGATGACCAAAATAAATCATTGACTCATCAAAAAGTGTGTTATCCATGTGTAAAAGAGCTTCGAAAGTGGTGGGAGAAAAAAAATATTTTCATTTGGTGTGTCTATGATCTGGGGGGAACCTAATCATACAGATGACTGTTATTTTCATTAGTGCAATATAAGAGCTCCAAAAAAAGAGATAAGAAGCACATTGTTTATCCAAATCTACCTTCAGCAAGACACCCCTTTTTGCATTTTTCAGAAATAACTATTCCATCAGAATCAGAGGATACCAACTTACGTTCCGAGGAAGATGACGATCAGGGCACAGACGATTTTGTAGCTATTGCAGGGAACCAT
The DNA here is from genome assembly GCF_964235325.1 of Thermobia domestica. Taxonomy (NCBI): domain Eukaryota; kingdom Metazoa; phylum Arthropoda; class Insecta; order Zygentoma; family Lepismatidae; genus Thermobia; species Thermobia domestica. The sequence continues at coordinate 61,746,432 of NC_137463.1, forward strand.
GAGCGTAAGCTATTTTCGCATGCAGAACTTAATAATTTAGTTATATATTTAGGTCTTACAAAGAAAAGGGCAGAACTACTAAGTTCTCGACTGAAAGAAAAATATTTTATCACCAGGTACGTTTTTCTTGGTTTAGAAAAAGACATATACATTCTATTTCCTACTTCAGTGAAGAAAAATGCCTAGTATAAAGTTGCAACGTCACTGGATTGATGGTGAAATGAAATCTTTAAGTTTTGGGTCCCATGTTTATGCCGGTTAGGGTAAAGGAGACGGTGATTATGAGAAATGAATCAAATTGTGGAATGAAGACAGTGGTAGGAAACTGGAAAACCGCGAGAAAACTCACAAGTACAGTGTTTTTCACCACAAATTCCACACGGCGTGAGCTGGGATCGAACCAGGGACCCCAAGCACAACCGGTGAACGCTCTACCACTGAGCCACAGTGACATTATATTCCAACTAGGTTCAGTTGTTCTGACATTTCTGAAATTTTGTTGTCCAATTTGGTATTCAATTATTGAGACATTTCTTCCATTTTAGTTTTTAATTGAATAGTTTTCTTGTGCCGTTTCCTCCCATAGTAGGCTTGAAATAACACTCCAGAGACTATTTTGGTTGCTGGTCTTTCCATAAGGTAAGAGAAATTGAGGTTTTTAAGAATAGTTAACCATTTTGATGAGGTAGCGTAACTCAAGAATGAGATGAAACATAGAGTTAAAAACTGTGACTAAAAAATATTATTGAGTTTCTAGAAATTTACTGCATATTATAGAGATACGTTTTTGCTTGATATAAATCGCATGATTCAGTGTTTATATTGAGAATATTACCTCTCATCATCAAACAGGACCTGACTAAATCATTATTGTTTATATTTGTATATCTCAAATATTTTTACGCTGGAAGCATAACTCTAGTTTCAAGTGTTCCGAAGGTATGGTTTGTGCTGTTGTAGATGTTTATAGGCGCAAACGATAATTCTCTGGAGACAAAAAAATGTGTCGCAATTTCCATAGTTCAGAAGATATGTTTCATTTATATTAGAAATTGTAAGTGCTTGAATAAAAATTAGATTCTTCCTTCTTTAACCCCCTTAAATTATGGCTTTTTTCAGGTATCTTGTAGACTTTCACTCAATCATTTATTGCGTCAAGACTATTTTTCATAGAATCATGGTTCATACCCCGTTTTGTTTCTAGTAACGCAGTGTTTCCAACTGCGTCCGTAAAATTACCGAAAGTGTACCAAATGTGGGAAATTTCCGCTCAAAGTGGGAAGAAGGGATTTTCTTTCAAAAAATCAATTTTTATCGCAAATATCTCCCCTTTGGTATAGAATACAATCACGCGAATGCTACTACAAAAAAAATTGCTATATGATGAAAAGAATGAGATACAAAGAGTAGTCCTGGAATTAATAGTTTTAATGCTACAGCCGATTTACATATTTTCACTTGATAATGTATTTTTAGTGAATTTCTATACTATCATCACCATCATCAAGACTGTTCATTGTGAGAACATGAATTGTATGTCGTTCTCTTGTCAATGAAACAGTCTTTCAAACGGTACCACTCACATATCTCTAGCATGTATCATAGTTGAGAGAATTCACAGAAAGGAGATGTTTATCAAAAAATCCCTCTGGCCGGCCCCTGTATCACTATTCAATTATGATAAAATAATATGCGATATAAGTTTACAACTCTGGTTTATGGCTTTAATAAATTTTATTGTTCGCAAGTATGCCAAATTCAAGATTTTATAAAAAGTGATGTAGTGTCTCAACATAACCTTTAATCTAAACTAAAAAAAGAGAAAGAGAAATAAGAAACTGAAACTATCAGTACTTGATAATCAATAAAACTAATTAAAATAATAAATGAAGCAATCAATTAATTGAATAATCATACATTGATTAATAAGTAATTAATTATTTAGCTACAACAAATATTAATCCATGGCTTGTATATACGCTGAGCATATTTGTTAGTCGCCATACAAAATGAGAATTGTAATAATAAATACAGTTTGAGGAAATCGAACAAATATTCGATTTTAGATGCTGTACTAAGGTATGATTCAGAATAAAGAATGGTTAAACATTCATACAATTTATGAATTAAGATACCATTTTATGTTCTTAATTCTTATTTGAATTTTTAATTTCACGAGCTATATGGAACCAAAAAATTAAAATCAACAATTTAGAACCAAAAACCTAGAACCTAAGTTTTAATATCTAATTAGTTGTTATCAAATTAATTAGTTAATTACTTCGTCTAATATTACATACATTTTAGTTATACTCAGTTTTACGTGTTTCGTTACAGAACATGCAGACTCGTGAAGTCATTTTCTTCGTGATATTAGTATCAGGTGCTTTTATCGTCCTAACACTTATTGTATTTGAAATATGCAGGATTTGAAAAAAATAAGCAGAACGAGAATAAAGAATAGAATTCACGATCAAGGCAATGCATCGAGTATACATTTCATTTTTAAGCAACAAGTATGGGGGAGATGTAATGAGTTTTTGCATAAGTATAGACAACACAATATTTAAGTCCTTTTTTCTTCTTGTTGTTTTGTCTCTCATCTGAACACTATCTACAAGTATGTGGGGGATACCTAAACAAACAACACACAGCTGACTATCCCTTCACTATTCGAAGCAGGAAATATAAACCACCGAACGATTTCTGTGTATGAAATCTGTCAAACTAGTAACCCAGCTGTATTACTTTTCTTCCTTCGCTCAGTAATGTCCATGCATCTACAGTTTCCCTTTCATCCTAAGTTAAGTTTATTGTGTTCTGTAATATCATTATTTTAAGATTGGATCATAGTTTCAATTCTATATCTACACTATAACTTTACTCAGCGTACCAAATTTGAGTGACAGTTATTAAGATATTTAGTATATAACTTCCAAAAGTATAGGAAACAATGTTTTAGTATTTTGGATAGTCTGAGGTAAGATTAGAAAAACGCATAAAACACTTCGTTTGACTTAACCTTGATTCTGAGATATTTTTCGTTTTTAAATTTTTCCACGTATGCTAAAATACAAATTGTAATTTTACAAAAATTGCTTTATTTTAGGAATCCAATGTGTTAGGAGGCTGTCAACCGAGATGATTACAAGGTACGCCGCACACAGGTACTACATAGACTGTATCAAATTTGACCGTAAGGATGAATCCCGAAAAAAGGAAGAAAGTGTTGTGACTCAGTTAGCATTTCAAAGTGTCTTCCTATGTGATGAACTATCATCAGCCTTCCAGCATTCCATCATTAGCGTGCGGTTCCAACATTTCAATCGATGGTTAATGGAGGAAATAAAACCTACTCTAGTGATGATGATTCTACTTCAGAGAACTGCATCTCGAATTTATGCTTTAGCTATGTTACCTATAGACAGACTTACAGAGATTAGACAGACATACAGAAACGTAAATATTGTGAAATTGCCCCATTACCCCCAAAAGATGAACAATCTACTATTCGCTGATGTTTCACGAACAAGTTATATATCGACATTCACACCTACAAAGCACGCAAATCCTCATATTCGAAAATCGGACAATTGGAAATACTACCGGTTGGTATCCTTTACCAATAGCTACGAAAGTATCCGTTTTAAAATATCTAGCTCTTAGTTATTTCTATAGACAAAACTAAAACTTAAAGAAAAGTATATTTCTTATTGGTTTATAATTTTTAGACAAACAATCAAAAAGAATTATGGTTTAATTGTATTAAAATTAATCAGAGGAAACACAGGAAGTTGTGGGTTTTTAATTAATTACATCGACTTAAAGAAAGAAAAGTATATCTCACTCCATTCCACGGTATTTATCCTGTACTTTTTATATTCGCACATAATAATGATGTAATAGGGAAAGCCTTATCAATAATTACGAGAAAGGTGCATACATTTTACCATATATTATTTTAATTTCGCAATTTTAATCACCCAAAGCAGAAAAGGGCTAAACGATTACATTGGGCGAAGATAAGTCTATGTATATTATTTTACTATATTACGATATATGCTTTAGGATGCTTTTACATTTACTATATGTTCCCTTCGATTCTAGAGTCACGTCTACGCTAGGAAATATACAACCTCTACAGTGTTATGACTTCTTAGTTTTTAAATATCTTTTTTGGGTTCTCTTAACTCTCGGCATCAGACATTTCCTTTCTGAGTAATGCTATCATGACACTACAGGCTTTTTTTAAAAAAAAATATGACATTTTTGGATTTCATTATTGTAAAGTTTAAAAATCAGCTGTCTATCGCAGGTTTGGAGGAGGCACAAAATATTGTCCGCTGTAATGCATGGGGATATTAGTTAGTTTGTAGTAACACTAGACTCACAGTATTTTATACACTCTAAATACAGTACCCACTATTTCAGAGGTACCAAACGGCCGTTTTGTACCCACTAATTTAGCAGGTACATTGTACCCAAGAGTTAGCAGGTACAATGTACCTGTGACTTCTTAGGTACAAATAATTTTATGCGTAGAAAAGCTCCTAATTTCATGGGTACAAAACCTAATTTCATGGGTCCATATACAGTCAGAAATAATATTAAGTATCGAATGGAGCTATCACTTCTTATACCTCCAATCCATACTTAATATTGTTTCTGACTGTACCTATTACATTGATAAATACAAGTTGACTCAGTTAATACCGGTACATATCTAGTGTGTTGGGAAACAGATTTTGTAAGAAAAAAATACATAAGATAATTTAATATGTGCTAAGATGAAGAACTATTAAAATGTTTTGTTCAAATAACTTGGCCTAAGGGACAAGATAAACAAACGAACAAGGCCTCTTAATTGTTTAAAGAGAGATAAAGTGGGGAATATAAGGGGAATATCCAGGCTGGCTAGAGGAGGACGGAAGCAGCCAAAGACTCAGTCATGTGGGTGAGAGGACACCTAACATTCATGTAAGACCTTTTTCTCTTAGTAAAATCTTAGTTGGAGAAGAATCTGAGCCAAGTATGGTCTCTCGTGTATAATATTTTGTAGTTACTAAATTTACTTTATTTCAATGTAATTTTATTGTTTTTTTTTGCATTTTCATATAATCTCTCTCAGTGTTAATAAAGTTTGCTTACTTAAGTATTCCTCCAGGTTCTTTTACTTACTCCCACAGAGAAGAGATAAGAACCAAAAATTTTTGAATCGACAGGCAGTGGATACTCATCACTGCCGATACTATAACATTCTTACATTTTTATTAATCATGGCTTCCCTGGCGACATGCTAATGCTCAGATTCTTTTTTGGCTAGATTTTACATATTTTATACCAGATTCTGTTTTTTTAATTTTTTTTCTCTATTTCTTGGTTACGGCTGATGGGTTTCTCAGTGCAATTATTTTTATAAAATAAATATCCTTATATTTTTTGTTTGGTAGAGTGATTCCGTATGCCGTTAACGCGCAGTGCAGTTCAATCACGGAAATTAGGTGTAAACTTCACCGAGATGCAGTCGGTTACAAACAATTTTAATAATTCCTGGTTACATTCCAACCCCCCAGTCGCACCAGCTCCCACCTCACAACATTTCTCTCATCAGATTAACAATTTTACATCAAGTCCTCAAGTTAATGGGTCGCCCTTAACTAACATTTCAAACCTATCCGTTGTTAATCCCCCAACTCACAGCTCAGGGCCGACATTATCGGCCACTTCACCACCCACACAAGGAAATTCAAGTGATCCCAGCATTCCCATACATCCAAATTCACTCAACATATTTTCGGCTATCCCGTTCGACAGAGCAGACCTATTCATTACTAAATTTGAGCGTACAGCTAAAATTGCGGGTTGGAGTGAAGACAAAATGCGTTCCAACTTTCCGTTATGTCTTGCGGACATTCCGCTATATTGGTACAAAAATACCGATTCACTTTCCACCCTGCCATGGAATACACTTAAGGATACATTCTTAAAGCAATTTCGACCAAACAATTTACCGCTCTCAACAGCTGAAAAATATAGATCCAGAGTTCAGGAACCAACAGAGTCACTCCCCCACTATTTATATGCCAAGAAATACTTGGCCACTCAATTAGATCACCCACCCTCCTTTGAAGATTTTCTGTTGGATTCAATTACGGGGTTATTGCCCCACTTCATTGTAGAATTTTCTCAAAAGACTATTAAGTCATTTGATGGACTTATCGAATTAGCAGCCACAAGGGAGAGAGCAGACAGGTTAGCCCAGCGGCGCCTCGCCAGCTTAACCAATCCTACCCCCCACCACCACAAACACATCAGCAAGACCCCTTAAACAACATCATTTCTCGTTTAGATGCACTTCAAGTGCAACTTAATACCCATCTTAATGCTCAACCCGTCCAACATACTGTTGCATTCATGGAACATAATCAACAGTACAGGCATCGCAACTCAGATCGTTCACCGTCTCCTTCCTACTCCCGAAATTTCTCCCGGGGGCGGGATGATCACGCTCATCGTTCACGGCAACGATCACATAGTAGGGAACGGAATGACAGGAACCCACCTCAATCCCCACCCCCTACTCCCACACCACCCTCAGATCACACCCATAAATGTTGCTCTTGCCTAACTCCAAAGCAACAACAAAACTCTAAGCACACCACTCAGACCCCTCCCCAGAAGTCTGTTAATAGAAAAAGTCGTCCTCCTTTTAGAAAAGGTGGGAACAATCGAAAGGGAGCAAACTATAACGAGGCTGCCTTGGCTACTATATATCCTATGCCTTACCCACAGTTTTACCCTCCACCATACACATCTCCCTTTCCATTTCCACTACCTACAACTTCTCAAACTCCTTGTGGTCCCACCCCTTTTGTTCCAATTTTACCTTCGTTACCCTCAACAGAACAGCCGCCAAAAAACGGCTAAACTTAGAGGAGGACCGTCCTCCTCCTCCTCCAACTAACCATTCTCTCAATGACTTACAATCACAACAAACATCCGACCTACACAAGAACACACAGCTCCAGCAACCTTCTCCAGTTGCTGAAAATAGTCATATTCCTCCTCCCATACAAACAGACGAGCATATTAACCAGTCTGGTAAACAGTGTACGTTGAATGTCCCATTGATCTTTAGAAGGCTTTTAACATACATTGAGGGCTCTATTGCTTCAAAACGACATTTAATAATCCTTGACTCAGGAGCAGAGCTAAATTTAATTCCTAGCTATTTAGTTCCTCAAAAAGCGCGACCTTTACCTTTGGCCACGGTTCTTCACGGTGTCTCTAACCTCCCGTTTACCCTTACCCACGCAGTTACATTACCAATTACAATAGCGGGTCGTACATTTTCGGTTCTTTTTCGCATTTCACCCCTGCAGTCATTCCCCACGATTTTAGGAAATCAATTCATCAAACAGCATCTGGCTAAACTTGATTACGAAACAGGCACACTAAGCTTAACATATTTTGGGTGCAAACCGGCACAACCCATATCACATAAACCTGAGGAGGTTCGTTTTCTTTCAAATTTATTGGCAGTTAAGAAAAACCACATTTTTTTTCAAATTGCTAAAACACAAACCATTCCGGCAAATAGTGTTGGCATGCTAAGATTAACAATTCCTCTAAAAACAAACATACAACATTTTTACATCAATTCCCCTATACATGCCAACCTTAAAGGGTGTTACACGGTTCACACGGCTACTTCAATTGACAACCTTCAAATACCAATTATTAACCTCTCTCCATACGATCAAACTTTTTTCAAGGGCCTACCTATTGCCTCGGGCACAATCTTCCCTACAGAGCCTCGTACCTATAAGGCATACTCTGTTAGGCAACTTTTTGAACCGACAGAAGAACATGCGGAACAAAATAGAAGGGAAAGGATGGAAAAAATTAAGGATCACATTGATCTCACTAAATTCAACATTAATCCTGCACTTTCTCCATCCCAGAGGCAACAAATGTTGGAAATTTTAGAAAAGCGGGTTACTACTTTTAAATGGACATAAACTGATTTTAGTAAAAAAAAAACCTTTGAAGTTTCTTTGGACTTAATCCATGATAAACCCTTTGTTATGCCCCAATTTGTCATTCCACATCGCCTTAGGCCTATGGTGAAAGAAAAAATCCTACAGTTTCTTGAACAGGGCATAATCCAACCATCTAACAGTCAGTATAGAAATAATATTATTGCAGTGCTGAAACCAAACAGTAAATCGGACATTCGTCTAGTTTTGGATCTCAGAACTTTGTCTAGCAAATGCCAAGCATTAGCACATTCCATACAGCCCATGACAGACGTTTTGGATAACATGTCGCTGCTCGCTAGATTATTCATCTTGACCTAGCACAATCTTTCTATCAGTGTCCTTTGGCTCCTGAAGATCGCAAGGCCACGGCATTTTCGGTTAGGGAACTTCATTTGCCCCACACGCAATTTGAACTTACAGTGCAACCACAAGGACATAAATCTTGTACGCTTAACTTGCAACGCATACTACGCACTATCTATCGCGATATTCCAGCTCAAAATTTCTCCCTGTATGTTGATTACTTTTTTCGTTATTTTTCTTCATACACACACTTATTGGAACTCTTGGACCAAGTATTAGCTATTGCAGAAAAACATTCACTTTTATTTAATGTAGACAAATCTGAATTTGGGGTATCTTCTGTTAAATGTCTAGGGCACATAATAGAAAACGGAACAATTAAGCCAGACCCTGACAAAATCGCTGCCATTACTAAAATACCAAAACCCAAAACCATAAAACAACTCCGTAGTTTTCTAGCGAGTGTAAATTTTTTTCGTAAATTCTTTCCATATATTTCACTAACTCTAGAACCACTGTACAAAGCACTATGGGGAAATCTAAAAACATTAACCTGGAATTCTGATATGCATGAAGCATTTGAGACAATGAGGTCAGCTCTGGTAAATCCTCCAATCTTACAATTATATAGTACACAAAACACAGAGCACATGTTAATGACGGATGCTTCGGCCGAAGGCATAGGAGCGTCTCTTTCAGAGAAAAGTAGGCGAAAAAAATTATCATCCGGTATGCTACGTCTCAGCCCGTCACCCCCACAGAATCAGACCTCTGCCAATTCACAATTTAGAATTTTTTGCGATTTTCTACTCGCTAATGAAGTTAAAGAAATATCTACTAGGTAAACATTTTACACTAGTAACGGATAATAAGAGTCTGCTAGCATTAAAGACTACTACCCAATTAACTCCTAAACTTACGAAGTGGTTGGAACAGATACAAACCTTTGATTTCACAATAATCCACGTCAGGTCATATCAAAATTCATTGTCAGACCTATTAACACCTTGCCTTTTGATGAAAAAGATATGGAACTTCTCGACACTGAAGTTCATCCCTTTCATCTCTTGGCATTAGATGGAAACACTGACATTGCGCAACTCCAAAGGGATGATCCCTTCTTCTCTAAAATAGTGCGGACCTTACTAACGGAAAATAAAAACGATAAAAACTACAAAACATGGCAAAAGCAATACGTTTTCAAAAAGAATTTACTATACCGTAACATGTATTCACCAACATAACCGCGCACCTTGTTATGCATACCGAGGGTACTGCGTGATACGGTATTTAACGAGTTTCACAATAACTCTTTAGTTCATCCTGGATACCTGAAATTATACTACCTCATTCGTAGCAAGTATTATATACCAAATCTGAAAAACTGGTTACATCACAAAGTAAACTCGTGCTTAGATTGTGGCTACTTTAAACGGAGTTGCCAACAAAACATTGACAGTTCAAAGAATACCATCGGGTGACCTCTTCGACTGCTGGACCATAGATATATGTGGCAAACTTATGCCATCACAGGGTGACGAATACACACACTTTTACGTAGGTGTGGAACAAGTATCATCATTTACGGTCACTAAACCTATAAACTCTCCTACTACAGATGCATTCATAGATTTCATTACAACTGGCATAATTATACCCTACTGCGTCATGCGCAGTTTACGTTTAGACCAGCAAACAAGTCACGTGAGCTCCAAATCAAAAGCATTTCTCAATTTTCTAGGCATTAAGGCCATATAAGCGTTACCGAATTTCCATAAGTCCATAGGACAAGTAGAATCAAGAATTTCAAACTTGCAAACAGCCCTCAAATTTCTTACCAGACAGGACCACAAACAGTGGCCATTACATTTACACAAGGCTACGGCTACAATTAATCACACTCCATTAACACAGTTTGGGGTTTCACCATTTCACATTTTATTTGGAAAGGAAGTGAGATTCCCAATTCAGAACTTTCTTCATGATGATACACCTCCCACTGACATCAATGACAGGCTAGTTATGCTCAAAGAACTACGGGACCTAATAGAATTCAGGAGGGAACATTTTTTTCAGAAGCATAAAGAAAAAGAGGAAGAAAAAAACACCCCCACCCAATTCATTCCCTGTTCCCAAGTTCTTTTGAAAAGACTCAGCACAAAGAAGAATGAAAGTAGACCTATGAGGCAACTTTATACAGGCCCACACACAGTTCTGAATAAACTTGATGAAAATTGATACCAGATTGATGTTGGAGGAAAAAAATTAATGTTGCAAAGAACAGACTTAAACTATACATTCCAGACACAGAGAAAAATACAGTTTTTAAAACTAAATATAACAAATACCTACGCGGCATCAAGGAATAGGCAGCAGACATGGCATACAACCCCACCCAAATAAAACTTATAACCCAATCCACTCCCACAAAGCTCGCAATCTCCGTTGCAGACAACTCATATAACTTCATTGCATCCTTTCCACGCGTTTTTTTTCAACCACATTGCTAAGACCATATTGTGATTATCTAAAACAGTAGTGCTCACCCAGTGTGTATCTACCTATGTTGTCTCATGCAGCAATAATTATCGTTTCACCATATTAAAGCATCATAGATGAGTTGTAAAGACACGCTGCATGTATCTTTTGACGATCCTTAAGTGCATGGTATAAAAGCGTATAGTCAGTAACGAAAGTTGAGCACCACTACTCTCGAACAAACTCACTGCCATTCCTTAAGTGTCTCTCCTTAGCCCATCTAAATTGTTAACAAACAACCCTAGGGAAATTTAATATCTCAAAGAGTCATGATTTTGCACTTTCAAAACGGTCTAGCAATAGGCTTAGTGATTTACATTCACTCTATCCTTCATTCACATCTGACCCTTATCCTTTTCCTTCCCATTCATTAACAGACACACTCATGTAAGCTTGCCGCCTTTGTCTCCCACTCGCATGATTCACTTAATCCTCCTATGAAAATATACACTGCGCCTTTAAATTGAATTCTAAAAGATAATGCAGTTCTCCCCCCCAAAAAAATCTCTATACTACGCACATAACAACCCACGCAGCTGAGGTTTACGCGGATTGCTGATAACATCCAACACGTATAGCAGGACAACGAACTGTAAAGTTATAGGTATTCATATTCTGGGAAAAGAATCTACTACGGTAAAAGGGTATTCCTACTCCCCACCCCCGGTATTTTGCCTTGAACCAAACCCAACATTTCAACATTACACTCCTTACATACACATCAAAAAAAAAAAAAAAGGAACGACATAGGCCGCCACTAACATGAGGGCCTACCCAGCAGGTCAACACTCGCGACCACCCCATAAGTTTTAGACCCATCCTACTAAGATAATTGACATATTAAATGTTCCTAATCATTACATTACGCAAGTACCCTTCTCCCAATAGTACAAGATTGAATTCATTTTACACATTAGAACGAATATTGCACGACACAAATTACGTCTCGATGGATATCATAAGTACCGGGTGAGAGACCGGGATACATCAATGACAGAGGCTAAGCCTCACGTACCTAACGTTTATGAATTGATCCAGCCTGAAAACAGACATATGGTTTACGTTGGCTTTCAGGCCGAAGTCATTCAATCCGCAATTGATCACATTTTCAAAGAACAATAACAAAATCCAAAAATATTTTTAACTGGGGTAAAACGCCCCACCCCTTTCAGCCGACGAACTCAAATTGATAAAAGAGAAAGTGCAAAGAAGAGGAAATAACTCTTATTGAATGGGTCGAAAGCCCCTCCCCATTTGAACACCGATTCCTATCACCAGTTGTTTCACTTCAACTTACAAAAAAAACCTACCAAAACATAACTTCTTGTTCTCTTTTCTCAGTAACACAAAGAGAATGAAACACTGACTTTAGCAGGATTCTAACAAAAGAAGGAGAGAAAGAAAGAAAGAAATAATAGGATAGGGGTTGACAAGAAACTAACACCCAACCTCAATAACCTCACATTACAGAGCACCGGATTATATTCAGCCATTTTACATACGCATGTATTGTAAACGTTACGTACAACGCTGTGAAACTTACGGCCGAACTCACCTGCATCACAAATGCAGTTCGGCACTATCATTTACTTAAGAGGTTCTAATTGTGACATCATCACAAACAGTTGTACATCCATCCTTCTTTCTCACATATCTCATGTACAAATTATTCGCGGTCATTTTGAACAACGACTTCTTCCTTCTAACCATCTCGAACATCATTAACCATTCATTAAAACTTATTACAATTCAATTGGAGATCTGTTCTTATTGACAAACATCAGAACAAAAATATATAAGATTCCACTCTAATCAGATAGAAGAAATGCGTTATTAACTACGCCAGTTCATTAACAGAATGAAAATCCTATATTGTTTCTGACCGAAACTTTATTAAGACCTAATAGGAACGGCTGAAACCTCACAATCTCATTGTGGGCCATGTCGCCTTCAAGGCATCCGCTCCTTTCGTTTTTCCTGTGCCTGAAACCTAAAGTCTCTTTTCAGAGAAATTTGTCCATGTCGATTTCCTAAGCGAAATCATGCACAGGAAGCTAGCTAGCATTTAGCTAATGGAATTCATGCAATATTGATAAAGTCTCGTTCCAACATTAACTCCAATTCTCATAATGAAATCATAAAATTCAAATTTAACAAAAGAAGAAAACATACCTATTATCTTCTAAATGATGTCCATACTTTACTCAACTTCCTAATTGACACTGATATATTCTCACAAATCTGTGTCCTTTTATCAAGGCAATTTTTAACGCATTAGCACCGTATATACGCCCTCGGCAACATAAATGACGAACAGATCAATAACAAAATACACGTCAGACATAACGTCTACAAGGTAAAAATACGATTAAAATCGGCAAAACTATGTTTTCGGTAGGCAACAAATTGCTCCATTGTAGATTATACCAACCTTGAAATTTCATTGATAAATAGGCTGCAAATGACACACGTTTCCAGTTCATTCCAATTTCTTTTTACAAACAACTCTAAGGACAATTTATTCTCTCATCGTTAACTAACGTTCACTTCAGTTTATCACATACTTTAAAAAAAGAAAAAAAAAGAAAAAAATACAGAATAGAAATAACAAGAAAACTTGTGAAAGTAACAATTAGATAACCATCTTCAGTTCATCTGATAACAAGGAAGTTCGTTTGCAGTACTAAACTTAACATCTCTCATGTCTTTCGGGCGAAAAGAGAAATTCCATAGTGTTGCATATTACTTTAAAAACAATGCTGAATAATACAGAAAGCTTCAAAACGATTTACCTCACAGCTACTACTCCGACTTGCTTTCATCATACCATTTTCCGTCAACGAGAAACAATACAAAAAAAGTTCACGGACTCATTTCCTTCCCAGAACTAAACAACTACATACACAATATGAAGCATTTCAGTCTCTAACTTTTACCAGAGGTCATTTTCACAGTAACATCCTAATATTAGGACCAAGCAACTTACGCTGCCACACAAGAAGACATAGAACACTACAAGCTCCTCAATATACAGAATACACATAATAATAATAATAATAATAATAATAATAATAATAATAATAATAATAATAATAATAATAATAATTACAGTAACTCCCCTCTCTTTCCTACTGTTAATCATTTTAGGGCTATGCTGTTACAAAAAATACCTAGCCCACAAAACCTACCAACAAGTTAGACAGCATGTGGCTATCCCCCTTCAACAGGTGATAGAACCCCCATTTTTTCAATCCCCTCTTCCCATCACTAATACGTATTATACTCCACAAAGAATTAGTAATTGTGTTTTCTAATAAGTACCTATCCCCAGGTACCAGGAACACAGCACTGGCGAATCCATTCAAAAAACAAAACAAAACAAAACAAACAAACAAAAAAACCGAAACTTCAACATTTAATATGTTTTAGTTCCTTCTATTTTTTTTTATATTTGTCCTTTATGAATCTACCTCTAATCCACATATTCATTTTCTCTTATCCCACAAATCTGTAATTTGCTGCATCTAATTATAATCCTTCTATATAACCCTCTCACACGCACACCGACAAAATATTAAAAAAATATACAATTATAATTGCACTGGGAATTTGCCGTCATGTCTCTGCCTTGAATTGAGAAAAGCATGTCTTTTTTCTGTCGAATAAATCTGGTATAACAACAATACCCCACCCACCTACGCACCAAACAAACATACAAGCCTCTCCTTTATTTCCTTCCTTTCACGTCATTCATCATACCTCTTATACATTTGATCCTCTCAAGCAATGATGCATCCACCAGTAGCATCGAGGAATGGTGCACAGTGGTTCGATTCTCCATGCTGGATTCTGCTTCCGTTGAAAGACGCAGACATCTCCTCAAGCAACATCGAGGACCGCACAGGATGATGCACATTGGTTCGATTATCCATGGTGGATTCTGCTTCCGTTGAACGACGCAGACATCTCCTCAAGCAACATCGAGGACCGCACAGGATGGTGCACATTGGTTCGATTCTCCATGCTGGATTCTGCTTCCGTTCTATTCTCCATGCTGGATGACGCAGACGTCTCCTCCAAAACTCCAAAGAAGAAGTTGGTTCCCACACACATTCAACCTACTACCAAGCTCGTGTAGTGATCTCTCATAGAAACAGACTTGCCAATGGACTATCATGGTACTTCAAGACAACAACGGGTTGTTATACTCCTTCCTCCGGAGGAGTGTATTACAGATGAGGAGGTCCAGGTGACGAGCACCCGGAAATTTTTCACACCCAATGGGCGACAGTCTATCCACCCTTCAGCGGACTAGAGGACTGGATTATGCCATATTCTTGTGTTTATGGAAATTGTGATGTAGTGTAGAACATCGTTATACCGTGATACAGTGAGATGTTGTGACTGTGAATTGTGATTCCTATTCTCGTTTATTCCTTTACGAATTTCTTTTTTTTTCACATTATTTTTGATTCTAATACATTCTGTGACACTGTTAAGTGGCTTACTGCCAGGACAGATTTTTGCAAGAAAAAGGATAAGACCGACACACACAAAAAGGTGTTGTTCGAGTTATGTACTGATACAGTGGGGGAATGTGTTGGGAAACAGATTTTGAAACAGTAAGAAAAAATGCATAAGATAATTTAATATGTGCTAAGATGAAGAACTATTAAAATGTTTTGTTCAAATAACTTGGCCTAAGGGACAAGATAAACAAACGAACAAGGCCTCTTAATTGTTTAAAGACAGATAAAGTGGGGAATATAAGGAGAATATCCAGGCTGGCTAGAGAAGGACGGAAGCAGCCAAAGACTCAGTCATGTGGGTGAGAGGACACCTAACATTCATGTAAGACCTTTTTCTCTTAGTAAAATCTTAGTTGGAGAAGAATCTGAGCCAAGTATGGTCTCTCGTGTATAATATTTTGTAGTTACTAAATTTACTTTATTTCAATGTAATTTTATTGTGTTTTTGCATTTTCATATAATCTCTCTCAGTGTTAATAAAGTTTGCTTACTTAAGTATTCCTCCAGGTTCTTTTACTTACTCCCACAGAGAAGAGATAAGAACCAAAAATTTTTGAATTGACAGGCAGTGGATACTTATCACTGCCGATACTATAACATTCTTACATTTTTATTAATCACTAGATTACAGCACTTTCACAGTACTTGCTACTATAACTTATAATCTAAGTATTTCCCAGTCAACATTAAAAATAAATATCGTAAAAATGTGACCGCGCTCTGCATAAAACTTTCTGGTGATATAACGTGAGTCTGTTGGCCATTTTACAAGAAGAAATATTAGTCTAATCTAAGTTTTAAAAACTCTTAAATGGAAACAAGGGCCATGTGCATCATCTTAGGACTAGATTTGAATCTAAATTCATAGGCGAAGTCAGTTTTTCAGCAACGAGTTTTTAAATGAGACTGAAATTAGGAACAGCATGCAGTTGGTTACAAAACCAGTAATAATGAAACACCCCTTTAATGAATTTCTCATGAAATGCTAGCACAAAATGAGTTGGGCTTTTTTTTTAATTAAAATTATTTTTAGATAAATCCTACATATCTGTCTCCAAAATGGCCTATAGAATACATTTTACTGCTAGAAATGTCGCGCATCCACCTAAACATCTTATAATTATACCTCTTTCACTTCAGAATATACAGCATTCAGGGTTGTGGCTCTAACTTGAACTTACCTTGTATCATACATGGAATATGAAGCTTGTACTTTGTACTTAGTGACAATAATAGTCTTACCTATTGTTAAGTGCACCACTCATTTCGGCACGGTTGTACGCATGCAATCATGTTTTAAACAATACACCATAATTCAACACAGGGATTGCAATCCATACTTTTGTGAAATAGTGTCCGAAAAGATAATTGGCAAAAAAAAAATCCACACTTATTTCAAATAGGTCAACCCTATATTGCTAATTATTTTAAACACAATTTTTTTTTATTTGAAATGTTTGCATACTTTTTATATTAATGATAGAACTATACTGGTCCTACTGGAAGGACTCATCTTCTAATTATAAAACGCTGTTCTTCCGGGTTTCCTATAAGAAGTATCCAGCAAAGAATGAACATCCATGTCATCTTACCCACCAAACATTACCTTTGGAAAGCATATCGCCTTTTCTGAACGAACAATCGTAACTTTTTTTTTCTTTCTTATGCTAAGACTGGATGCCATACAGAACTGAAACGTTTTCTCCCTTACTTACGCTTTGCATTCTGCCATAAATATGCAAAGTTCTCCAAACTGTGGGAAAATAAAAGACCTTTTCGACGTTCTGCCCTTCTGGAAGGTTGTTTAAGTTACAAGTTTACTGATCAAAATAATTAAAATACATAAAAATGCTATCCGTGATATTTTCCATATTGAAGCTTTGCTTTTATCAACCCAATTAAAACAACATAATAGCTGAGCAAAGCACTACCTTTTATCAAAAGCTAAGTGTTTAGTTTTTAATAAAACTTACTTGTTTTGCTCAGCTTTTATTTTATTTGGGAAACATGCCATATATTCTTCTTCAAGGTGCGCATTAGAAATGAAGTAAAAATACTTCAGTTTGCGCGTGAAGACTCACCTAGATTAAAGCACCCCAAATTGAATAAAACAAATCCACAAGCTACGGGAAAGATTTCAAAAACAAGGTCGGACTGGACAGGTTTGTTGGAAGGGTGGAGGGGACGTTCTGATAGTGCAAACTTGATGTGTTAACAGTTTATTGTTTACAACTTTTCCTGATATACATTATATAGTGTTAGTACATAATAAAAAATATACCGTCTTAGTACATAATAAAAAAACATTATTTTAAAATGAGAGCCAAGTATATTGCTACTGTTTAATTGCTAGTCCTCTTACAACCAATTACAATTTCAGTTTTTTTATAGTGTCCGCAGTTCGCAGAGTTTGATACTTCTTTGGAAATTTATCATGAGTTAAAATAATGGTTTGTAATACTCCCAGAAACTGACCAAATGAACTTGGATAAGACAAATTATTGACATAATAAACACATAGGAGCAGCAAGCAGGCCTCTTCAATATCACAAGTGTTATCAAGCTGCACTGTTTCACCACTTCCTGTCCACAGGATTTTGGACTCGGGGGCATAGAAAATGGCTGGTCCTGGAGGTTTCAAGCTTTCTTGAAACGTTTCCTATGATATATATGGAAAAGGAATGAGTTCAGATATGTTTAGTAAAACATAAGGAATAAAGTACATTTTTACATAAAAGAATAAAACCATCAAATAAAACTGCTGTGTAAAATATAGTTGTTTTATCAAGTATAACCACATCTAAATTGGAAAGTTGTTTATATACTATTGTTATGTAGACAAGTTAATTAAAACGACAAACAAATAGAAGCACTCCTTAGAAAGTTTAACAATATTAATTTTAAAATCGAGTTTACAAGATAATTTAAAACCAATATTATTTTTTTTCTGGGATCTGCTAATATGGCATAGCGCACATGTTCCAAACAACATTCTAAAGTAAAACTACTTCAAAGGAAACATACAACGTGATAGAATAATGTGTAAAACATGGGACATATGAGGTGGAAATAAGAGAAAACTTCAGGGTTACAAACGCTCGAAGTTATGGTGGCATCGTCGCAAATGTCGTCATACCTCGACAGACAGTGGCGGCACGCGAGGTCGGTTTATAAAATCACAACTGAAGTAGTGCCCAATACATCTATATCAGCAATCCTTCTGATTGAGAAGTTCCGCATAGATAGGTCTTGCAATGTGAGGATTCCATTGTAAAGCAATCAAATGGTTTGATGAGATAAGCACAGAATGTCTAAACAGCAATTGCCGTTCACAAACACTGCTTGCTTAAATCGATGTACTGGGTTCTACTTCGAAATGAAATCTTTAAGTTCCACGTCCCACGGTTATGCCGGCAGTGGTGGTGAGAAATGAATGAAATGGTGGAATGAAGAAAGTGGGAGGAAACGGGAGAACTCCGAGAAAACCCATGCACAAGGTGTTTGTCCACCACAAAGTTCACTTGGCGCAAGCCGGTATCGAACCAGGGACCCAATGCACCACTGAGCCACCGCAGCCCATTTTGATTTCTTCTTCGACTGTAATTTCTAAGTTGACACGACCTATATCATTATTTGTCAAGATACGAAGTCTCTTGTGACGATCTCACCGTAATATTGAGAGCTTGTAACTGGGAAACTCCGCGTGTTTTGAATGTTCTAAGCTACTTTTTTTTTTTTTTTGCTTGCAACTCAACTACTTACACGTTTTGAGAACTCAATACAATTATCAATAAAATTATTTTTCTTTCATTTTACTTTATACATGGTATCAAATCATGATGATCCGGCAAAAAACTCCGAGGCATGAATTCCGGTCGGAGTCCATCATTTGAGGACATACTTTAACCTCTTCAATTTTTCTTTACGCCTGGCGAACGGCGATAAAAGTATATGAAAGAAATTTCGTCTTTGTGGACTATCATAGCTTCTGAAAATTTTAAATGCAGTAGTCTAGGGGAAAAATAGATCAAAATCGAATGACTTTGGAAGTTTCTTTCCCTCCTTTTCTAATAAAGGGAAGTGGGCTTAAAAGTATCTTTTGTCTTAACAACGAAAAATATGTGGCATTTCTTTTCAGAAACAAGTACTGCTATTACTACAACTGATACTATTCTTAATAAATAGGTAGTGGCGAAAATATGAAATATAGATATTGTGTCATATGCTGCATGAATTATTATCTTTCCTTAGCAGGCCGGGTGAGAATGAAAATAAAGTTACATGTACTTAAGACCTTCAAATATCCCTGCTAAATTGAAAGGGACGACATTTTTAGTTCCATAATTCTTTGTAGAGGGTGGAGGGGTAATATCGAACAATCTTCAAACTGTTTTTCCTTTAAAAAAAAAAGACAAAAGGAAAGCTCATATCACTAAAAACTCAACGTACCAAATTGATACATCTATTGGATCCCTTTGGATGGAGATACCGTTCCAAGATCACCAAGTTCTTTTCAATATTTAAAGCATCTAGCTTATTCACTGCAGCTAGTAATTTCTTTTTCATTGCGTCCAAACATTTGCCAAATATTAATTCGGTTTCGGTTGCTAACTGAAACAAAAGATTAGTAGATTAGCACACCGTATAGAAATATTCTTTGGAAAAATAATATACTTTGATTTTTTTTTAAGTGATGACATCTTAGTATGCTACAAAACTGGTAATTTTACTTTAGATATTGGATACGCTTATTTTTGTTAAAACTGTATTTTTGGCAGGGTTTACCGAAGTGAACTGACCCTACTTGAAAAAAACTCGCCGGAGTTTTTGAGCTTTTTGTAAGTATAATACTTGTACAACTAAGCTGATCACATTGAAAGTGACTGTACGAAATTTTGGACTTTTCTTTCGAATTAGACGCTTTAACGTTAAGGTATACTACAACATTCAATATATGCTAATTAAGTCTTTTGTAAGACCTTAATAAAGATATCAATTTCACTGAATAAAAAAAAATTGAGATAATTATAGGGCCTACAGGGTGGTCCTAAAGTATTTAAACACCCCTGCATTGATCAAATATAACATTCTAGCTTATAGGTTTATTTGCTTCGGCTGTTCCGAGCTTAAGATAAAGAAACTAAATCTATCTGATGGATAACAATAAGAAATTATATAAAAAGCAATGAGTTGATCAGTACGGGGCTGTATACCTACTTTTGCCCCCTCCCTCCTGTAGAACAAAATAATGTGTGGATTATGTTTAATATAAAATTGAATATTTCATTTCTAATATAAAGCTTCGGCGTACAGTAAATAATTTCTTTTTTAACTTTTACCTCCCACGGTTATGCCGGCTAGGCAAAAGGAAACGGTGATGGTGAATAATGAATGAAATTGTGGAATGAACAAAGTGGGAGGAAACAGGAAACCCCGAGAAAACTCACGCACACAGTGTTTGTCCACAAAGCCCCACTTGGCGCGAGCAGGGATCGAACCAAAGACTCCATGCACCAGAGGTGAACGTTCTACCACTGAGCCACCATAGCCCCTACAGTAAATAAAGTAGCATTATCGGAAAAGAACCGTCGTGAAACAAGTGCTCAGGGAATTCCCATAATTGAACGCACAAACCATCGGAAGTAAATACTCTAACAATGAAACCATTTATTTTACATTGGAAGAAATTTAATTTCGTTTCGCACAAACCATCGGAAGTAAACACTTCAACAATAAAACCATTTATTTTACATTGGAAGATATTTAATTTCATTTAAGGCATTTTGAAACATTTGCTTCATAAAATATGGATTATATCTGTTTTAAATTAATATATTTAGTATGAATACTATTAGTTACTCCTGTATACTTGTTCCCTTTTAAATTCTACTTTTTATTGGCAGATTTTTTTTTGTGTAAACTTTTGAATGCTCATTAACTTTGGTTACCACGTAGCATCAAAGTTAATGTTTTAACTCCTAGCTGGTATAGCGGCTAGCATAAGCACTTTTAGTGTACGGGATTCCGGGTTCGATTCCCGGTGGGAATCCTGAAAAAATGAATGATTTTGGTGGTTCGGATTCCACCTTAAATTGTAGGTTTACGTCTCATATATGATCGCTGCTGAAAATAAACGCTAAACTTCAATAACCAATCAACTAGTCAAAGTTAATGTTAACATATAGATTTGCAAGTAGAATAAAGATGGTAACACTAAGGAGACGACGGGACTTTAGCTTCTTATTATAGCATCTTCAAGGAAACATCTTTTATCGTTGTTACCAAAACTACGAATACTATTAGCTTCATAATACATATTTTAATATAGACCTAAATAATATTGAAGTGGATTACAAGTATACAATGGTGATTTCAGAATATTTCGTCCAGGAAACTTTAAAAATACAAAGACAGAAAGGGTGAAAAGAAATACCACGAAAATATTGATAACATATTGAGTACGAGCGGATTTAGACCCATGGGAATTTCCCCCGGGCCACCTCCTGAAACTATTACTGCAAGTTCGGCTTAATTTGGTTGGGTGCACTAGGAAGAGAGGCTGCACTGCCCGCTCTGCGTCGTCACTCTCCCTATATACTCAAACTCTGAACATCAGAGAATTCAGTCTCTAGGAAACAAAAATAGAAAATCTCAGATCTTTATGCAGCAGTGAGTAGAAAATTGTTGCAAATTGTGACAATGACAATCTTGAAATATAAATCATATTTTAACACTTTTACCCCAGAAACATTTAGATATACAGAAAAAGTTTTTAAAAAATACTAACAAAAGATGAGTTCGTACATTTATTGAAAAATGTAGCTCAAGTAAACACGTTTGCAAACTATTCTTACCAGTTTATGGTGGAACAAAAAGCATGGCATTACGTTTACTTCCTTATCTTTTCTTGAAAGGAATGTTTTTCTTAGTAGAAACTGCAATCTTGTTATATTCGTTGGAGTTAAGGATTATATTGGTGTTGCCTGGAAAATTTAGAGAAAAATAAAAATAGAGGTTTCAAAGGTAAGACAACTACAGAAGCTGCAACATCTAGTAAGAAAATGTTCCAAGTTAACTCTTATTATTGACATTAATCTATTTACATCTAATAACATCTTGAAGCAAACTCAGAGCATGATGAAACATAATACTATAGGTGACTGATAAAGTATACACATCACAAAGAAAGATATTTCACTTCGAATTAAAAGCACTACAAGATATTTCTACAGATATTAGTCGCTTTCATGATCAATTACTTGAACACAATATATTGCAATATACTAATATCAATTATCCTCTTCAAAGTTAGTGGTACTTGGTTTGTAATACACGTTATCTCTGATAACGTGTATTACATGTACAAAAATTCAACATGTACATGTACAAAAATTCAACATGTACATGTACAAAAATTCAACATGTTATGGTGTTAAGTTCTTACACATCTATTAAAAAATGAGAACTTCTATTTGTACTTCTCCCTCATGCTGTTTTCTTTTGCTGAACGAGAAACGTCTCTCACAATATTAATATTTCTGTCAGTGGTAAAGCAATTTATCATAATTATTGAAATATTGTCTATCTTTACTACGATTTAAATATTAATTCATTACAAAATTATACAACGATACAAAAATTACTATTAAATCAAATTGCGCGGTCCCAAGCACTTCTATTCCACCGGAAGATAAAACAATGAAATCTGAGTGTAGCGTCCCACAATTATACCCGTAACGCTAAGGGAGACGAAGATTAAAGCAAGTGAATGATGGAAGAATTGGTGGAATGAGAAAGTGGGGGGAACAAGAGAGTATCTCTAGAAAACCCACGAGCACGATGTTGTCTACTACAAATTTATTTGGCCGGGGCTCGAACCAGGCACCCCACGAACGAGAAGTGTGTGCTATATCACAGTCACTGTGCCCCCAATAAAAAATTAATAATGCACTTCTGTACCCTACTTCCATATAACCAAATTTTACTAAAATATACGGATATTGTATAAATAGGCTACTCAAAATCTCTTCCCAAATTTACTATAATTACTGATGACGATTTTAGCGATGTTGCGATTCCTATTAAATTTAAATTAAAGTAATAAAATTCGCAAAAAAATAAAATAAAATAAAATAAAATAAATAATATGAATAATAGCAAATAATAATAATAATAATATTCGCAAAAGATACGAAACAGTTAAAATTTCGTAGTGTTAAACAATACCACAAACTATATTAAACAGGTTAAAAGAGTCAGCACTGATCTTAAGGCATCATCACAGCATTTGCGTCGTACGACTGAGAGAAACCAGGGAAAAACTTCAGTCAGGATAGGCGATTGTTGGTTGCGAACCCAGGACCTTTACAATGCGAAGCCAACGCTATACCAATTGAGCTATAGTCACTCGGTAATGTAAAACAATACTTAATATGATTACCTCTAACTCTAGTAAGCAGTCAGATACATTTTCTGTTGAACTTGTTGAAGGTGAGTTAACATCAGATGCACCTGCCAGAGATTCATTTGGTGCGACACGGATTTCTTTATCTTTTGATCTCAATTTTTGTCTCTTTCTTCGCTGTGCTAATCTTCTTATGAAAATACCCTACAAGAAAGCAGAGGAGAGAATTTTTACTTTTGTTTTACCAATGATAAGCTAATTCATAGTTATAAATCAAATGCTACTCCGCTTTAAAGCTGAAGCAACACAAATCACAGTATCTACCAACAAGTAATTGGTCTATTACCTGATATATAACATGTTACGTATTCTCTAGATTCATCGTTGAAAATACGGTGCATAAATCCGGTCCACCCAGGAATACGTTCTGTGTTTGAAACAAATCTACTGAGCCACAAGAAATTAAGTGAAAACCGAAACGTTTAGGTGAATCAAAGTCGGAATAATCTTCAACAACAATTTTCCCAAGCCCGTTTCGACTTCGCTTGCCGTAGCTAAGCACTGGTATTGAATACTCTCCACTCACTGTCTTCTGAGAAGTATCTCAAGGTACAGGAACATCTGCTGAGACAGCTTTTTGAGGAGCGATGCATTTTATTTCACCTAAAGTATTAAAAGTTTCAAGTCCATCCAAAGTCCTGACATTGATATCGGTGTTGTCAAACGCATACTGAACACTTTTAGAGCTGTGTTAAAAATTTGAGCCCATGCCACATGCGTAAAAGGTAAGATTGACGAGAAAAAGTTAACACGGAGATGCCGAAACTCTACACATATCTACCTACAAAAAATTGAACATCTGCAAGTAGTAGCAAAGTGTGAGTTGGCAAATTTCTCGTAAGCGGCCAAAACACGGACCCCCCCCTTAAGTAAGAAGGCATTAGCTACCACTACAACTAGCAGAAACTAGTTGCGAAATAAACGTTATATAGATTACGTTACGTGTAGAGAAAGAGAAGCAAGCATGAATTTTTGAAGCGAATATTTCCTGTTTGTATTCGAAAATAGTGAATCAGATTCCTTATCAAATTTATAATAATTCAGAAGAAATCCTATCACTTTTCAAAAATACTACATATTTTTCGATTTGCTTATACTTATTACTTTTGAAAAATATAGAACATGATAAAACGTTTAGTCTACATTTTGGCACTGGAAAGAGAGAATCTCTTCATTATATTACAAATAAACCAAAACAAACAATTATGTTAATGGAAAATTTGAAACAACTTTTATTGTGTTACAAATGTTTATTAAAAATATCAAAAATACTTCGTAGCTTTGCAGGTCTGTTCATATATCCAATACGTTATTTAGGGTATCATCTTCCAGTTATATAGAAAACAAACTATCAACAGAAATGAAAGATAATTGTATATCGTTGGTTCATCAATACATCAGTGATTATGTTTGCAAGTACACTTTAATTATAGTATATTATCAGATTTTTGTTAATATCAGAAATCGAAATCAAAAACTTCCTTGCTTTTGCTTTTTGTTCAGATTTAGGACATACATATTCCAATATTACACAGTCTGATTTACTCTTTAACTCATCTAAGAAAAGCTTTCTACGTATTGTAAAATTTTCTAATCTTATTCAAAATTGTTTATAAAATATCGTATTCCGAAGTGGAAATCCTGAGGATTAAATTGGAACTTATCCTCGTTGACGAGATTGTCGAACGTGTATATGATAACGTTTTCAAAATTAGACCTCAAATGGGGTAATGGAAGCTTAGGTTTTATTCTTTCTTCGATGATCCCAGAAAAATATGGGTGGAGACACTTGAAATTTTGTGCACCAACATTAGGCTTTAAGCACATTATGTAAAAAGGGTCTTATCCATTTGTAAGTGTGCAAAGTGAGATTTGAACAGTTTTAAATCTTTCAGTAGATGCCCGATACTTCTGTTCAGAGGAGTTTTAAACAATAATTGTAATTAATCGTATTCTTTCATAATGTTGTTTTAGTTTACTAATTCCATTTTCTTGCTTTAAATTCAAGCATAGCCAGATTATGTAGAATCAATGGCACAATTTGAATACATACTCGCAGTGACGTAACTAGATGTCATTAGCCCTCGGAATATTTAAAAATGGCCTCTTATATCAATAATAATAATAATAATAATATTTTCTAAAAAATAATAATTGAATAAACGAAATTAAAAAGGGCTCCCTTACTCAGATTCTGATCCAAGACGAGAATCATGTTTCTACTTTCCTAAATTGCATTCTTACGCACTGAAGAAATATTCTAATTAACTGAGAACTCACCAGAAGTCACAACCATCATAAGTTTCCAAAACGTTGTTGTTTTGTTGACAGGAACTCGTTCACCACACTTTCCATACTAATTTTGAAGGTTTCTTCACTTTCGGTGGAGAGTAACGCCATTGAACTTAACCTCATCTGTGGCATGGTACTGCGTACACAGGTTTATATATGTTTCAATTTGCTGAACCATCGCTCGACGGATTCTGTTGTGACCGGTAATGTGGGATACAATTGCAGGACGGTATACAAATCCGGGATACTACTAGCAATGACGGAGTTGTATACTATCAGAAGCTCAACAATTTCTTTTGTAGTTGAAAGGTCTACCGACTTGAAAGAATGATTGGTGCCCATAAAACTTATTGAGACTACAAGGATGGAGAACGGTCTTGAATAGAACTGGGTGATTACGGAAAAAGCCCTTGCAAGGAATTCGTTAGATTTTTAGAAGGGCTGCAAATTGTGACTTATTGACAATTAGAACTGTCCACCGATTACATTTTTAAAGCATTATTTATTTTATTAAGTTTACC
Source organism: Thermobia domestica (assembly GCF_964235325.1). NCBI lineage: Eukaryota > Metazoa > Arthropoda > Insecta > Zygentoma > Lepismatidae > Thermobia > Thermobia domestica. Next base: position 61,773,121 of record NC_137463.1, read on the forward strand.
ACGTTACGTACTCAGGTTTACTATGTTATAGGAACTTTTTCTGACCCCCCCCCGCACGGCGTGGTCTGCGGGGCCGTTAGTTACGCCCCTGCATACTCGTAATTCATTATAATGTAAGACTTACTCCTTTCCTGCGATATAAGGCAATTACGTACACTTAAATAGTATCAAATGCAATGGGTCCTAACTCATGAAGTGAAACCGTATTAATCATAGCCCTAAAACTTTATTTGTCAAAAATCTACTACGTTATTATAATAAAATTCATTTTGCTTTATTTTCTTTTTAATTTAGAAATGGATAACTTGGTGCTCGTGGCAAATTTTACTGTACGAAACATTTCTTTCATTTTAAATACATACAATGCTACCGTTACAGAAACACTAAAAAGCATAGTAATATTAAGGAAAAAATATTATGAAATACACATCCACTTGACCGAAATAGTCAACGAATCATGATAAAGTATATTACAATGAGTTCAGCAAGTTCCTTTTCTTATACCTCAAATCTATTATATCATGTTTTAAGGATATATTATAAGTAATTATAATAATACTAAAATAAAAGTCACAGTCAGATATTCTGGTTAAAACGTTTAGGCGAAGTTCTAGTGCCGATTTTATAGAACTTGATGGACATGAGTATATAAAAAATACTTAGAATTTCTTTAAAATTATTACTGATTTGTAAGATTTTAAATGAAATATTATGGGTGTATTCTGGTGATGGCTAAGAGTTTGAAAATTATATAATCGGATGTGTTATCTTCAAAACGTGATTTTAGCCTTGAAATACCACAAAAATAAACGGCAAGCAAGGGATAAAATAAAAAGGTGTGGAATAAAAGAAATGAAATTGCTTTAAATCCGACCGAAATAAATATATAAATACCAGATCAAAAATATATGTCGTTACGAACGGTTGAATGTTATCAGCCCAACAGCGTTATAACTTTTTTTTCAGACAACGGAGTTTCCACTGCAACAAACTACGTTGGAGCATAGGAACAGCAACTTTAGAATATTCTTCCATAGGCCAGTAAGGACGATGTTTTAACAGTAAAAATTCATTGCGCTGTCCCAAGGGTTTTTACGGGAATATTATATAAGGGATGACAAAGATTCTTATTTCATCATAAAGCTTTTTTAATGGCAGAGTTTACCAGAAATGGAGTCTCACTTTGCAAATATTAATTGACTTGCATTCATGTGTTAAAATTGCGTGAAACATTTTTTTTTAAAATTTTTATTGAAAGAAAATACTTTTGTGTGGGTGGAATTTCATTTGGTAATATAAGTAAGTCAGAACCTGGTTTCCCCCTTGTAATATTAAATTAAGATCATTCGTAAGTTTAGCTAAATCTGTATGAAGTTCCAACTTCCATAACCTCTCATTGTTGTGTAACTCAAACAGAGAACGATTCTTTTCATTCAAAAAAGGTTTGTTTGTATGTTCGGAACTAAAAAAATAAATCGCATGGGTACTTTTCTGCAGCAAATCCAGCGCACTGTAGTATGGTGACTTATTTTGTTAAATCTATCCAATAGACTCACTGAATTAATGATGATTGAGATCATGTGATCTGATATAACTAACACCTGACATCATTACTTCTAGAGTTTTTGAAATGTCTAGGTAAGTTGCACACAAAGACTGTTGATGAATGATACAATGAACGTTTAATGGGTTTCAATCACCATCGTTTTCTAAGGCTATGGTAAAGAGTAACAACATTTTTTTTCATATTTATGTTTGCGTGCACTAGTAGTAATAACTTTAATCTTTTATATTGAAGATTGTTTCTCTCAACAGTATTTTCAAACTCAGAAATGTATTCCCTTTTGTAGTACCTTGAACGCCATTAATATCAAGAAGCTCTTTACATACTTCATAATATTATCTATCCCTGTATTAAAAGATATCACCTGGGCAGAGCGTCAAAGACAACCATTTTGGCCCTCCATAGCACGCAAGGAATATTGTAACGTCAAGGCACGCTCAAGAAATCTCACTCTGCAATATTTAATAATCATATTTCAATGTGTATTTTTTGAAGCGATAATAAATTGTTTAATATTTTCTTTGCAATGTTTTTAAGAATTGATCACATATATTTTAAAGTACAAACTCCTTTAACAGTTCTAAGAAAAGTAAAGCTTCTTTATGCGCCTAGCGTGACTCCGCAGCGCTTGCTACGGTGGGTTAATTGTTGAATTGTGTGAAACAATTCAGTTACCATATTTTACACAATATCAACTACACTTTGAGGGAGACTTCTTTCTAACAAACTGATGTTTTTAAATAATTTGCCTTTTTCTGACCACATTACTTCTGTTGCTGCAATTCTTCATTAATTCGCCGGAGGAAAACGGATACCCACGTTTGCCTACTAAATGAGTCAAGCGGAATGTAGCATGAGTTGCTGTTTGTTCAGAATTTTGTTTCTTAAACAATAGGTGCTAAAATTTGTGCCGCTCTTCGAAGATAAATAGGTTTCTAACATTAGAAATTCTGTAAATTTGCAGTAATTCTATGATAATTTAGTTTCATAATGACCTGTACATTGTATTTTTGAGTACTGATATTTTTTCATTGTAAATTTCATACATTGCCTAATTCTTATTACTTTAGTCAATTATGAAATATAAATATCATCATTGTTATTTTAATGTTGTGCACTCATCCTCTATCATTAGTTTCTTTTCCATATTTATAGAGGTACACTAAAAAGGCACGCAATTTCAAATTAAAATAATCCTAATTATTTTCATCAAGCTGGGGTTCTCAATAAATAGAATGCGCTAATTTTATTTAAGCATACCTAAATGCTTTGTATTTTCAGTAGATAACTATAGTTAAAAACCTATTAGGAACACTTTATATCGCTTTTCAAATCCATTGTCGCTCCGAAATCAAAATTTGGAATGGTGTAAATCTCTGTTGTTTCCCGTATTTTAACACATGTCATGCACCAGAGAACATATTATTCGAGTTTTCTAGACACGTGATCAAGCAGCAGTACTTTTCTAGAACATGCTTTAATTCTGCTACTACCTATAAGATATCACTAAAACGACTTACCACGCATATTTGACGTTTTGCGTAATTCCGCCGAGATGGAGTTCACGCTACAGTACGTCGAATTTCCTACATCTTCCCCGTTTTGACTTAGTGAAGAAGTCGTTTTTTTCCTAATACGAAATATCTTGAAGACAACTGCTCTGTAACATTCAAAATTACCAGAGATGGCGTGAAAGTTACTAGCGAGTGTTGGTACTAGAAATAGCTAGATACTTAATCATGTTAACAAATATTAGAGAATTTGCTCTGATAGATTACAATTTGAATATCCATTCCTTGATAATCATTTATTTTTGCTTAAAGACGTTATAGTTATAGTACTTACTGGTAGGGAATCAGAAAAAAGGGATAATGGTCGAAAAAAAGAATTACCTGGACTATAGCTTGAGCCTGGTCTCCTTGTATTTGGTCGACACCTTTCTTCCATCTCTGAATCTGCACATTATTATTTTGAGTACATCCCGAATCTCCAGTAATTTCTTGAGTAAATATTGATCTTTTACGGGAAACCATCACATTAATTATTTATTGTTTGTCTTCTCCATAAGAATCGACTGACACCCGATTAGCCTACTTCGACATCAGGATAATTTTCCATAAATCACAAAAATTAAACGATTATTTTTGTACTTTAACAATTGTGAGCTTATTTTTTGGTGGTTTCCCACCGGTGTAGATCTAGAACAAAATGCACTCAAGGCATAAGCGTTGATCACGGAGAGGGCCTCCATAATCATGATTTTTAATGTTTGTGTTTCTTTTTTTGTGTAAAGCAATATCAATTACTGATCTACATGTGATACGAATCGAATGACACGCAATCGCATTAGCGACAACCTGCATTGCTCAACATTCAGTGTTTCTCTTAATTTACCGTCTAATAATTGAATTTTCAGTAAACAAATATGTTATATCCATTTGCATGTCAATACAAGTAAAATTACTAAGTCAATACACCTAGAATTATACCAAGTTCGTCGCCGTCCATAACTGGCAAAGTCGTCCAAGTCATCCAAAAGAAACTATTTTTCCCAAATAAAGGAAGGATAAGAATGGATTTTTAAATATTTATTCAAAAAGGGAAAAAGGAGATTCAAACCTTTTGCCCAGAGTTGATTTCCGTTGAATCTTTCGAATCAAATTAGGTATATAAATTACTCAGTTCAACCAACCAATAGTATGTTTCAGCTTTTCAAAGATTTTTTTTTTAATTTAAAGGATAAGGTAGGGTATTATATTCAATATTCAAGTCTAGTTTTCCTTATTTAAGTAATATTCAAGTAAAGTTTTGGATCTGGAGAGTTGCTTAACTTGGTGGTGTGAAACTAGGTACATAAGCACTTAAATAAAAAGAAGAGAGTCAGTGTTTCGGCGTTTGAGAAAACTGTTGCTAAAGAGCAAAGAGGGCAGTATTTACAATATTAACATTTCCAATTTTTGAGGAAATTCGCATTTTGAGAATTTGCTTAGGTGAAAGGTGTGAAACTCGGTTTTCAAATTCTGTTTCATATATGAAACGTATATTGTATATTTTAGGTATTCGAAATTTACTTCTTCTAGATTTGTCCAGTTTTTTAATATACATATTTTTTTTAGTTTTACATTTACTACATTCCTTGGGGTATGTGTAGTACAAGGGGTCCAGAAGCACGTAAAAAACACAAAATTTACAGGAGAAATGAGTGATGCAAGTACTTAGACGTAACATAACGTAACCAAATCTAACCTACACTAACGTAAGCTAACCTAAACTAACCTAAGCTAACCTGAATTAACCTAAACTAACGTAATATTAGTAGAAACAAGCGAAATTCTATCATTTTTTGGAAAATTATGCGGGACTCCTACACTAATATAACATAAGCTAAACTAACCTAACGTAACCTAAACTAGCCTAACCTAACTTAAACTAACCAATCCTACCATAAACTAACCGAATGTAAACAGAAATTACTAAAATTGTAACATTTTTTAAGAGAAAAGAGCTGGACCCCTTCTGCTAAACATAGGCCCATTCCTTTGTTAAGGCATGTGAAAAAAAAGTTTCCTCGCGAAGATTTGGTAGCTGAAATGAGTTATAATATAGTTCAAACGTAAGCAAAGTTTATTATAAGCAGTACTGTATTTACTCATTAACCATCGGTACACAAATTACTGAGTTCTGTGGACATTTTGTGCTTTCTTTAACTAAAAGATGGTGCATGAAAAGGTTCTAGTATTTACGCACAAAACTATGGAAAGTTTCGACCAGTTTCTGATATTTTTGTGACGTTATTGTAACACTATAAAAGTGGTTTAAACAATTTCATACTGTGGAATTCTTTCTCGTAGTTTGTCAAAAATTTTAATGAAAAATGCACATCTCCTGACTAAGATATTTAAAATTAACGTTTTATATCTTTTATATGTTTCAAATTCGACCTTTTAAATATGTGAGGTAGTTTACTATTTTTGAGAAGTGATCGGATGTCTTCTGAACTATTCTCTGTTCAAGAGAGTCTGAAACACTTAATTTTTAGTATAGCCTTTGTTGAGATGTTTCGTTGCTCTTTTGTTAAGAACTTTGAACATAGGTGGTGAAGGTTTTTATGACTCGTTTTAAATAATTAACGACACTAATATTACATTTTATTCCTCAGAAGAGACTCACTTGGAATTATATCCCAGAAGCATGATTAAACTTCTATAATATTATGTACATATAGACTAAAATAAAATATATGACAAGTACAATGACACAACGTTGGCAAAACTACAGAGTACCTAGAATCAAGTTCCTGCATAAATTAAACTCTCTCCTCTCAATTGCTAATTAAGATATTCCTATATACAAACACAAAGAACTGTTGAGATTACACTGCCTATATCTGCACATACAATTGAACGTCTGCTGATATCCTGCATGAGTACTCTGAAACTCAGGAATAAGTTACAAAATATTAAAAGTATAATTGATTATGTGACCGGACTATATAATCATACACTTATATTGTCTTACACAATACTAACAATTCCATTGATAATTTTCTGTTATCGTAACACATAATACCACAATTCCATCTGCGACAAATAGTTCTTTTTTTAAATAGGAGTCATCAACTTTAAATAACTTGAAATGAAGTATTCTATTAGTCCATTTCAATAAGTCTGCAGCCTCTAATCATTACCTAAAACAATAGTTGTTTTCAAACTGAGTATTGGCTAGTTTTTTCTTTGAACTTCTTTTGTCTATTGATACTACACTCTCTCATTTTCTTTCATCTCAAGCTGCATTTGGTCTTATTCTATAACTCCACACGTTGAAGATCAATAGAATAATTGGTTTGCTTTCTAAAAATATTATTGTTTCTCTTCCGATAACAGTTTGATGAACTATTCTAAATGCTCCATTTAGAAACACAGAATATGCAGTTCTCTTCTGTAATAAATATTGTAAACATTTCAACTTTTGTTTTCAGTTTGCGTTCATATTTCAAATACACACTTACGTGAAGAGGAAATTCACTGATACAGCGTCTGGTATACTCAATAACGGATGTAAGAAGATCGCACCTTGGGGCACGCGACATCAGCATTCGATTTGCCCCATGGCATTAACTATTTGAGTTTTTGTTCACTCAACCGTTATCGAGATATTTCCGTGGACAGACTAAAATCAGCCACGATATATAAATATATATATATATATATATATATATATATATATATATATATATATATAATGAAGAAGTTCAAACTTGAATGTTACAGCACAAATGTTTAATAAATTTAGTGTAACAAAGTTTGATCATGCATGCACACTAGCTTTTAGTGAAAGTATTTACACGATAGTTACTACGTAAAAATTAACAGAAGCGACGAGAAATTGGGACTCCTTGTAATAAATTTTCTTTTCCTCTTAAAACTAGACAACATGGTGATCTTTAATACTAGGTTTTGTACCCGTTCATGTGAATATCGATGTCTTTATGTAAACATTGAACGTCAAATGTCTAGCTACCGTTTGTAGCTTTACACTCTCATTCTGTCATTTTAATAATTTTGTGTTGTATTAGATTGAAGATATTAATACTTATTTTATAGAACGAAATATGTCTAAAATCCTTAACTCGATTAAATACCTACTGATATATCCCAATGTTTATATAAACTATTTAAATGAAAATTTCTTTGCCTCTATTTCTCTTTACTTTTCGTTATTAATTGTAATAAAACTGTATAAAGTGTAGTTAGTCGAATTTTCCTTTCTGAAACAATAATTAACCAACCCTATATGTATCTACTTGATATAATATGGCATGCATGTGTGAATAAGGGTAGTGATTATTTTAATTGTAAGTAAAGAAACCTACGGCATAAAGTTACAGACTAGTAAATATTTCAGTGTAAGTATATGTATAAAACCTATATTTGTATTTGGTGCATGACCTAGGCCATGAAGGGTGTAAATCTATCTGTTTAATGCACTATGGCTGTACGAAGTAAGCAACAACAATAGAATAAATCTAGTTATAGTAACCAATAAGTCTGGATATCTTGCAGAACTTCACACTATCAATAATGCAATGCTACACTTAATATTATTTTTATTTTCCTTTCGCAAGTTCAAGTATAATTTAACTGCTGAGTAAGAAGGATGAAGCTAACGAATGAATACTCTTTGACTAAAAACAATGATTATAAAAATCAAACTTCATATCTTGAGTTTTGGCTGGGTTAGAGTAACTCCAACATGATCATTCTAATAAACTTTCCTTCTTCCTATCCTTCTTCTTCCTTCTCCTTTAAGTTCCCCTTTACTTTAGATTCTTCGCTTTTCGTTTTTCTCTACTTAGGTAAAACTGAAATGACGTCATAACTGGGAGTTTCGCCACTGTAAGCGGTCAATCAATTTAGCTTCAAGTAAATCTTCGGAAGTCCGATATAAGTGAAAGTTTAAAGAATACTACAAAATATAATTATTAATAATACTTTTAGTTAGTCATGACATTAGAACATCATATCTTTACACTTAGACAAGTTGTTTCTTTACACTTTAATTAGCGACCACTATATTTTGTATTTATGACCGTCTCTCTTTGTAGAACTGCGCTCAATCTAACAGGAAAAAGCAAACTCGGGACACTGTATTTCACACGGTAATGATTCTAAAAATAGACTTATATCATAGGAGTTGAATGGAGGACACAAATTAGGTTTAGGGAAGATGGATTGAGATTTACGAGCAAAAATAACAGCGGATTTGCGTCCAAATTAACGTCAACCGATTCAGTCCTGTTGCAAAGGAACACCGAGCAGCAATGACACATTTCAACGGAAATTAGATATGATTAAAAAAAGTCTTCATTCACAAAAGTTTATTCATTTAAAAACTCTTGTCAGATGATTTGCAGCGAAAGTCATAGTAGCAATGATATAAAAGAGAAAGTGGTGATGTGCATTTTCTCACGGTGCAATCTAGCACGGTGCTCATTATCGAGCAATTTCACACGGTCCTGGTTATCGCATTAATCAGTCAGCAGGTGTGGTGCATTTTCACACGGTCCATCTGCAATCACGTGATTCACCCTGAAACTCCTTTCACTACAAGGGGAGGGAGGACAGAACAAGTATGAACTAAGTAAGAACAGAGAAAGAGCAAATACAAGTTAAATACGAACAATTGCAAAGAACAAGATAGAACAAAGAAATCAGCAAATAAAAACAAAGTAAAGAAGTAAAGAAGAAGAGAAAAATAGCATATACAATAAGAAATTGAAATAAATGAAAAAAAAATAACAGAAACTATCGGAAATTGATATTAATACATAAAGAACAGCAAATGAAAATAAGAACAAATAAAGAATAATCAAAAATTAAAATAATTAGGGACAGAAGAATATAAATAAAGAATAAAATAAGCAGCACATCAGAGAATTCAGACAGGTAGTTCAACAATCGAAGAAAAATGTGCCCGCCCTAGAGCATAGAAAAACGTTGTGATTTGTAAAACACACAATATTGGCCCCATACTCCAAGGCGGTTCTAAGAAGAACCTTGTCATCTTGTTATTTTCCGAGCGAACAGCACGTCGTTAAGATGGAACCTTCTACTTTTGTACGTCGTCAACCCATTTTTACATTTCATAGCCCATTATCTTAGCTTTTGGAGATAGCTCAAGCTTCTCAAGCAATTTTTAAGGTCTGCGCCATTTTCTAGCTTCTCCAGAACTAATTGCAATCGTTCGTCAAGACGGATGTAAGTGAATTTTCTACGCTTCTCCGAATTGCAGTCTAAGCCCTGTCTCGCGAAAGCATGAAAACTAGCTGTCGCATCTGCTTTTAATATACTCACAAGCTCAAAGATATGTGGTGCTTTTAGATACTCACAAGATTGTGGTACTCACAAGCTCTTAGATATGGTGCGATTTAACTTATTGCGCCGACCCTCCACTGGGTTGTTTGTTCTGCGCCTTTGACCGTTGCAGTTCCATATTTCTCTTGGAACATTTGGATTATCCATCCATTGTTCAATGAAATAATCGTTGAACATTTCGATTTTCAGGCCAAATGGACAGTCCTCCATGACGGTGAGCCAACCTTCATCAATCCTGCTTGTTGGTATTAATGCCAATGCACTACACATGCGAACTTGATGGCGTACATCTTCATTGTGGAGGTATTCTTCGACGAGACCTATACTCTGAATCTTCCGCCAGATACTCTGGTTGAAATGGTAATGGCAGCCGGAAACCTGTGAATTGGGAAACACTGCACGCAACGCATTGATTGCAGCAAGTTCAAAATATATTTTTAACACTCGAGGTTCGTTCTGGCCAGACCACGTTTTAAAGAAATGTAAACTGTTGTTCGTATGTTCGCTCTGTTTTATCTGGCAACAATGCATACAAAACCGGTATAACCAGTGTCTTATCATGTGTGCTTCCTATGTCTGCATGTATGGTGTATAACTGGGAAAAATACTTACAGGAACTCTTGAACGTTCCGTCAAAAAACCATTGTTCGCTTTCCTTCAGTGCTGGTTTCAAACCCTCGTAACCAAAACACAGAATTCGTCCGTCTCCTTCCAGTGCGTCGTACTGTAAAAACGAGGTACCATCTTCAAACCGAATCATATAATCGGGAAAGCAATTATTTCTAGGAGTCGGTGCACCTTGATGTATGCCGAGTGACTTCCTTCTAACACCATTTAAACCCCCTTTCTTCTGATCATACGATGGTATGGAGGTTACTAGGCCCAGACCTTGATTAATTGGAACAGCCATTTCTTCTTTGAAGATAACAGACACTGGTGTAAGGATCTCGTCTCTTGCTCTCTTCTTGCAATTTGAAAGTCGATTTTGTAACTCGCAAACTGCAACATCAGGTACACACTGATGATCTCTTTCCACAACTGCTATTTTATCTTCTGTCTTGGGCAGATTAAGCCTGCCATGGCAATTTACCTTCTGTCTGTTGATGCATAGCTAAAATAATAATAATAAAAAAACATCAGCTTCTGAAATAAACAATTGAAATGTGTTTTCGCATATACGTACACACACATAAAAAAGCGTTTGCTCGGTTACAAATCTACAAAATAAATTATTATTCATAAGTATTTTTTGTTTAAAAAATGAAACATAAAAACATGCGAATTTGTGTTATTACTTCCTTTTACCCAATTATATATGTGTAGATATTTGTTTAGGCAAAATATCACATGAAAGAAAGTTAATTTTTAAACACAGTAAAGCTCCGATTATCCGCGAGTACTTTTTTTAAGCCCTGCTGCAGCTGCCTACTATTATTTTTCATAAGTACTCGAGTCGCTGCGGGATGACAATCCGTACGCAGATATGTACTGTATGTTCTAATACATAAAAAGAAATTGCATTGTAAAAATCAATATTTCCAATTTTCGCTGTATTGTACATATTTTAAAAGTTTTATTATGTCTTGTTCGTACAATAAAACAGTGTTTATGCTGAAATATTTTTGGGTTATCGGAGATTTTCGCCATCTCTGGTGCCCTTGCTACCAAATTCCGCGGATAATTGGGGCTTTACTATATTAGAAGTACTAAAACAACGTGAAAAAATATTTATGCTTTAGAGAAGCAAGTATACTGTCCTCTCAGATAAAGATTAAAAGTAATACAGATACTGTTCTTGTAATTCAGATAAAGATTAAAAGTTACGAAATTTTCAAAATACCATCATACATGTAAGATACCATAAAGTAAGATATCATCATTATTGCATATTTTCGAGTGCCTTAGACGATCGGTGCCAAGTTTATGAAAACAACCACCAAGAAAACTAAGAATGTATTAAATCCACAATATAAGCCAACCTACTTCATTAAAAGAAACTAACATGTATTACGAGAACATGTCATGTCTAGACATCGGATTTTTATGCACTTAAAATTTATGAAATATGCATACAACTTCAGGGAATTCTTTTTAGAATTTACTTTTATAATAGTTATAGGTTACATATTCTTAACGTTTTAAAACACACACAAATAATGGAATTAAGTTATATGAGAACATGATCTCTGGTTTTCTTGACATTTGTATTTTACAGTGACACGAAATAATACGAGTTGAGTTGATTTTGAGTTTAACGTTCCGTTCAGCATCGAGTCTATATGAGACGTGGGCCTACTTATTAACGTGGAATCCGAACCACATGAGCTCCCGCAGGGACGAAATAATACGAGTCTATTCCTCTTCTTTATTATAACGTGTGTTTGTTACTTTTTTCTTTTTTCTAGATTCTCTAGTATTAATTGCAATTGTTCATATTTAACTTGTATTTGCTCTTTCTCTGTTCTTACTTAGTTCATTCTTGTTCTGTCCTCCCTCCCCTTGTAGTGAAAGGAGTTTCAGGGCGAATCACGTGATTGCAGATGGACCGTGTGAAAATGCACCACACCTGCTGACTGATTAATGCGATAACCAGGACCGTGTGAAATTGCTCGATAATGAGCACCGTGCGAGATTGCACCGTGTGAAAATGCACGGAATCGAGAAAGTGGGTCTCTCTGAAACGCGAAGTCCAAAGTCATAATTAAAATAATAGATGGATTGATTCAACACCTTCAAAGGTTCTGCTTCTAAAGACGGGAAAGACGAGCGATTTCTATACTTATATTTCATTGACGACAGACCCTAGTTTGGAATTCGCGTAAAGATGTGGTTATTTTCACTAAATGTTATTGATCATGTACGATTCAAACTTATCTCAATTTATTCAGTATTTTACTATAACATACACTTTTGCACTTATGAAATGTACTTTAATTAAAAACAATTTACTATACTATTATCTTAAGAAGGAAAATTTACTATTATATCATATTACAGTATACAATGAGAATCATACAGTATATGATACAGTATACAGTATCATATTACAGTATACCAGAGTCTAATATACTTAGATAGAGCTTTTCGCGGATAACATATAATTTTATATGACTAGTGACGCTCTGGAGATTTCGATACCTGAAAAGTATCATTAGTGATTAAATGTTTTATGAACGTGAAACTAATGAAGGATAGGCATGCGAAAGAAACCTTTAGGAGGAAGAAAATACTATTTTGTGAGAACTTATGTAAAAGAGTTAACAAAAATAATTATAAAATGTTTCGTCGTGTATTGTACTGCACTTTTCACAAACATGGACATTACATAAAAATGAATAAAAGGACTGGATTTTTCCTGAAATGTGGGTTTAGATTCTAATGGAGAGAATTAGCTTGGTTTAGATGAAAACGAATGAGGTGTTAGAAATGTTGGGGGAAAATAATAATTTTAGATATTATTATGAAGAGGAAGAGAAACTGGTTGAGACATTGGATAAGAAGCTGTTTCATGAGGGACGTGCTGGAGGGTATGGTGGCAGGAAAGAAAGGGAAGGGATGAAGAGACTACGATAAATGGACAATAGCAAATCATAGAAATCGTACGTGGAGACTTATATTTTAGCTGAAGACCTTGGAGCAGAAGCTTCTTAGCTGCGGCAAGTGACCTGCAAATAATGAGAAAATAAGTATGATAAAGATGATGTGCGATGCTAAGTAATTCAGAAACAAGCCGTACTTTCTTTTAACAAAACAATTACCATGCACAATAAAAATTAATTTCCACTGAAAATATTTACTTTCAATCGGGAACATACGAATCTGCAGGCATATATTTGACCAAACTTTATACATGTATCAAGAGAAGAACTGTTTCTAAATTATATTATCGCACATATTTTAACCAAATAAGGTAATATGAAAGAATGGACCATATTCTTTCTTAGGACAGAAATTTTCATTATATTTAAAGCATTTCTTAAACATAATAACATTTTTTTGTTCGTCTTTTAAGGTCAAGCAATACTACTCCTAAGTTCCAAATATGTCCGTGCGTTAATATCTGCCGGTATCATAATTATATTGAAAAATATTTCACGCTTATTAGTTTCTTTCAAAAACAGAATATAGGTTTTCAATTTCCTACTTAATTTTAAGTAGGTCATTATATTACTAACACTAAAAAATTCCATAAAGATTCCCGAATTTATAAAATGTGTAACTGTGTTACATTCATCTATTATCAAACCAAATTTATATTACTTTCAAAAGAGTTCCAAATTGCATATTTCAACGAAAATGATGTTAAATATTTCACGCGACCATGTTGCTATTTAACATAGACAAGTTGATTCCAATGTGGCGGGCACCAGAATGGCGGACGAAGACTTTAACTACCTCATAATGTTTCCCAACCATCTACATTGATCACAATTGACTTCGGATGCACTGGATCTACAGTTTCTGAAATATTTTTTTTATTAACAAAATAAGCTAATTTTAAAGTGGAACTTTAAAAAATTTAGTTGGTAATTTGGTGATTGTTAGCAATGTTTTATGACTCAAGAGTGCGTCCAATGTGAAAGTTTTAAAATGTTGACGTAACTAATTTTAAATCAAGAAGTTACGGAAATAATATGACGGTGTTATATGAATGTACCAAACTCAATTGTATACTCAACGCTAATTTTAAAATTGATTTTTTTTAAAGAAACGACCTTAGTTTTTTTTTTGCTAGCCAGAGCTAGCTACCCGCTCGAGGGTTACGCCCTCTATGGGGAAGTGGGTGACATTATAATGAGAAGAAATATGAGTTGTGGTGGTTGATCTATGGGATGCTTGTCTTACTGAGTTAGAAAAGGGGTATAGGAATGAAGGAAGGTGTTATCGTTATTATACAGAGGATTTTATTTTATTTTATTTTATTTATTGATTTTTAGCATTGGTAGGTTGAACATTGTGATCTTTAGATCACAATCATGAGGTGAAGATGAGATGTGCGAATCACAAACACAACACTGGGTTATATTAGTTGACTGATGCTGGTTAATCTTCTCGCTTGGGGGCTGCTCCAAGCATTGATGAAAGACAAGGGAAAGCCCAGATTAGTAACAGAGGTATTACAGTGCGTATGATGGACAGATGACAGGCTGTGGGTCGTCGGTCTTCAATTCTTCTGCTAAGTGGAGGTACCTGTGGTTTGGAGGTAGAGTGTAATGGTAAATCGTGAAAAGAAGAGATAACGGCGTATGTATAATAGGAGTTGAAATAGGAAAGTTTATGTGGGCGTTCATGGTGTCTATGAGGAGCGGGTGGCGTTCATGCTGGTGTTTATCGATATATTTGAGACAGAGAGATTCGAGATGCAAGAGAATATGTGGAAAAGAGATTCTTTCGTACAATTCGCATGTTGGACTTGGTAATTTTATCCTATAAGCAATGCGGAGTGCATGGCGTTCTAAGAACTTTAATTTGTCATAGAAGGATGGTGGTGCAGCGATCCAAGCTAGATTAGCATACGTCAGAACTGGACGCAAAAAGACCTTGTAAGTATTTAACACAGTTGTAGAACTGAGACCCCAGGTAGCGCCCGTGAGACGTTTTAATAAATTGAGCCGGTTTGAAGCTTTTGTAATCACGTCCTGTAAATGTGGTTTCCAAGTGAGATGTGTGTCCAAGGTGAGGCCGAGGTATTTGACAGATTTACTGAGTTGAATACGTGTATCATCGACTGTGAGATGAAGTAGGTTGGGGTTTCGGTGGACCTTTGTGCGTTTTTTGGGCGGCAAGAAAACTATAGTCTGGGTCTTCAGAGCGTTTATCTTGAGGCGCCACTTTTCACACCAGTTAATAAACGAATCTATAGGGGACTGCATTGAAATATTAAGTTGGTGAACAGTTTTACCAAGTGCTAGGAACGCTGTATCGTCTGCATATTGAAAAACATGAACGTTCGTAGGTAATGGTGGTAAGTCAGCCACATAAAGAAGATAAAGCAGAGGGGAGAGTGAAGATCCTTGGGGTACACCAGAGTCAAGGAATATAGGATGAGAGAATGTGTCGTTAATAGATACGTATGCCAAGCGACAATGCAGAAAGTTATAGATGAATCGAATATAAGCAAGAGGAAGCCGAAAGTTCAAAAGTTTGTACATAAGTCCTGCGTGCCATACTTTATCAAATGCTTTCTCCAAATCAAATAAGGTAAGGCAAGATGGTCGTGATGTATTATATTGGTTGGTGATGTGATTGAGAAGACGGAGTAATTGGTCGTTGATGCTAAAATTTGGGCGAAATCCAGCTTGCGACCGTGGTAAAAGATTATAATAAGTAAGATAGATATGCAGTCGTTGAACTAAGATTTTTTCGAGAATTTTACTGAACACAGGCGTTAATTGAATAGGTCGATATGAAGAAATACAGTCGGCTGGTTTATTAGGTTTGAGAAACATCAGAATTTTAGACGTCTTCCATTGTGATGGTATGAATCCTGAACGTAAGATGAAAGTATAGATTAGTGAGAGAAGGTAGAGAACTGCATATGAACATTCCTTAATATGGCGATAAGAGATTGCGTCTATACCTGGGGCTGTGTTACGTTTTCTTCGAATGGCTGAAGTAATATCATCAGGAGTGATGGCCGCTGTTAGTGTTTTATGAATATTCAGCTGGTGGTTACTGTTTGGCTGAAGATGAGCAGATGAAAAATCAAATTGATCCACCGGATGATTATGAACAGGACGGTCAGGAATAAGTGGTGTGAAGATATCCTCAAGATATGTGGCAAAGGCATTTGCTTTATCGAGGTCAGAGTGAAGAGGTTTGTCGTTAAGAATGAGTGGATATGACGTTCTATTTGATTTGCCAGAAAGAGCGTTGAGGCGTTTCCAGTAACGTGACGGGTGGGATGTTTCTGAAAGAATGTTGCAGGTTTTTACCCACCGACGTAATTTATAGGCTTTAACATAGTTTTGGACTGTACGTTGAAGAGCTCTGTGATCTCGAAGAGCCTTTCGACTTCCTGTCTGAATGTAGTCCCGGAAAAAGTGTCGCGATCGCTGCACCATGGCAAGATATTGCGGCGGAAGTTTAGGCTTATATGGCGTATATTGTGATTGTGGTATATATTGTGCTGAAGCGTGATTGATATGGCGTGTAATAGTATCCAATAGATTATATAGTTCGTCTTCGGTAGTAGGTGGATCAAGTCCTTCTAGGTGTGTTGAAAGATATAAACGATATTTCTCCCAGTCTGCTTTATCATATCTTAAGATCATATGAGGTGGAGTTGCATCAAGAGGTCCAGGAGTGCGACATTGAATGAAGAGCTTGATCGGTACATGATCACTTCCTAATGGGTCTAGGATTTCAAGTGTTGTGCGCTGTGTTAAGGTAGCTGAAGTAATAGCTACGTCAGGGGTTGTATTTGATTCTGGGCGTGTCGGTTTTGGTAGTTGGTGATATGTACCTCTTGTAGCAGTGGTGATGAAGTTCACAAAATTCGTTTTGTCTCTGATAGAACGACTATGAATATTGATGTCAGCTAAGATGATATAGCGCTGAAACGAGTGTGAAATATACTGAAAGAAACCCAGAGGGATTGGGTGGCCTGGTCGTACATAGATTGTTGCTATGGTGATGTAATCTGATTTGTAGTAAAGGGTGACTATGAGATGTTCTGGTAGATTCTGTGCTGGACATGTATGTATGCGATATGAGATATGGGGTGAGAAGCCGATAGCAACGCCACCATTCGCACGTCGTGCTGGTAGAATGCTGTCTTTGCGGATTAATGTGTAGCCTGGAATTTTGCATTGCAATTTCGGAGTAAGATGAGTTTCGTTCAATAGGAAAGCATTTGCTTTTTCTTCGAGAAGGAGTTGTTCGAAAAGTAGTTTGTGACTGAAGATTGAACGAATATTTAAAAAGAGAAAGACTAAACCCATAATGCTCATGACAGGATGGAATTTGAAGGTTTTGCTGAGATGGAGAAGTATGAAAGTAGGCCGTAGGTTCATTGTAAGTTGCATGAAATTGAAGGTGAAAGACTGATTGTGCAGTGAATTGAACGTGTTGCAAAACTAGAGGACGTGCGAACGGATGTATGTTTTGAAGCGTGAGAGTGATGAAAGCTAGGAGTTGTTTGATTGTTATAGGTTGATCTGAGGTAGTGTGTGTGTCAGAAGTTTGATTTTGTGCATCATGCATGCGGAGAGGAACAACTAATTCAGGCTGTGCTTCTTGAGGAACAGGTTTCGATTTGCATTTGTAACTATAAGCAGGATGACGTTCGTGACAGGTAGGACAGTCAGGTGTTTGTTGCATGTTTGGACAGGTTCGGGTGTAGTGGGGACCACCACAGTAACCGCATTTGAAAGTATTAGTACATTTTGATGTTGGATGTGTATACTCCTGGCAGCGGTCGCAACGTATTGGTAGAGGGGCTGGAGTTTTCGATGGTTCGACTTTGTGTCGTTTCTTGTAAATGTATGCCCCGTGTTCTAATAGATCTTCAATAGTGTCTTGTGATTCGGTCAAGACCCGCACCATGTAAGTAGCTCCTTGGTTGTTACGGATGCGAAGATATTTCTTGAACACGTACCCTTCTTGACGTAATTCCTCTTCAATTTCGTCATCGCTGTATGATGGATCCACTCCACGAATGACCACAGATAGTGTAGGAGATCGTCTGGGTGGCGGCGTTAGTTTGGTACGTTGGTCGTGGAGTTTTGTAAGTTTTGCTGTCTTGCCAAAGATTTCGAAACTGTGCTTGTCTCGTATTGTTGTAGCAAAATGCGGTAGAGGTGACTTTATGATGTAGCCGTTTTGTGTTTGAACAATTTGTAAAATTTCTGTGCGTGGTCGGTATTTAAGAATTTGTTGAAGTAACAGTTTGGTGTTGCTTAGTTTTGGATCAAAGTTTTGTAGAAGAAAGTTATGTACGTCTGGTTGAGGTTTGTGAGAGAGTTGCTGGATGCCGTCTACTATCATGAGTCGGGAGCTATCGTCGGAACTAGCAATACTGATGTTATCGTCATGGTGCTTCTTGTGAGGTGGAGATGTAGATGTAGATGCTATGTTGCCGTTGTCCGTAATCCTGGTATTCTCATCTGGTCGTGGTGTCGCAAGTACTGGTGTTTCAAACGCATCCTTGTAGCTCTTTCTTTTCTCTACTTTATGAGCAGCCGCAGGAAGGCCTGATGGTGTAGGAGCTTCCGCAGGAAGACTCTGGTGTTGTCCGCTGGCCATAGTGGCCAATGAAGATGGTGGATGGAAAGCCAATGATTGAAAATTGGTATGCTGAACAAAAGATGATGAAATGGATGATGAAGCTAAGCTTCCAAAAATATGCACACTAACGTGTACGGTAGTGCAGTCTCCACTCGAGTGAAACCCTCTGTCTCTCTCATCCTCTCGCCCGCCACTGAGAACTGCCGGGCTTGCGTCCACAAGCTTGTAATATCCTCAGTCAGGACTTGACATTGTAAACAATGCCTCAAATGAGAAAGCTGGAAACCAGCGAAGTATGCGACCTTAGTCAGACGCTTTCTTTTTTAAATATTTACGAATTTGTTTTAATTGTGGAAAATAAAGAAGTCAGGACAAGGGGTGGATAACTTAACTTAACTGTAACGTAACGAAAATAGCTCTCTGTAAGAAAATTATTGCTTATTTAATTTCGGTGGGTACAACACATAACACACATTTTCCTTATGA
Organism: Thermobia domestica; assembly: GCF_964235325.1. Classification (NCBI taxonomy): domain Eukaryota; kingdom Metazoa; phylum Arthropoda; class Insecta; order Zygentoma; family Lepismatidae; genus Thermobia; species Thermobia domestica. The sequence continues at coordinate 61,792,273 of NC_137463.1, forward strand.
GGCAGTAACGTTATGCAAGCATGTAACGTTTTTGTACCGTAAGTAATTGAAGGAACAAATCTGTTCCTGGTATGCTTTATCACTCTTGTGGTCAAAATGCAGCATTTGTGCCACAACAATCAGATTTTTTCATCTGCGTGTATCTAATGGAACGAAAATGTGCGGAACAGAAGCTATTTCGTTACAAATACTATTTGCCACATGAGTAACACAGTTGATCAGACAGGTTTGTTAGAGGTATTGTGCTCATCAGCTACAGACCTTATCAGATCTTAGGAGAGTCCCTCGGGCATGGTATCAATTGTATTGTTCTTCAGAGGGTCATATTGAACTTCGTTCTTCAGGTGGTGCACAGAAAGAAATTTCACTTTCATATGTTGTTATTGCAAATCTAAAGCAGTAGGGAGAAAAAAGAACTTGATCGATTTCTGTGAATATCATACGAGAAAGTCAGTCACATACGAAGAAAAAGCAGGTGGAAAGGGCAGCAGGGTCAGGGAGAAGCATAAAGTGAGCCAAAAGTAGCAAAGGGGAAGGAAAAATAGACAATGTCTTTGTTTCTTCATCTTGCTTTGTTTTCATATCGCTCTTCGCTGTCCACAACAAGAGTAGGATTATTTGATGTGAGACCTGTTCCATGAATGGGGACGCAAGCCTGTGAAAATCATATTATTGTTATTATTATTATTACTAAAACAAAACTTTACAGTTCTATAGCCCACAAAATCGCTAAAAAATTGCTAGATGCATGGCCACGGAGTATTTCAGCGGAGTTTGCTGATATTTAATCAGGGATCCCCAATTCGTTCACTATATTGAGTAAAGATTTATTATTATTATTATTATTATTATTATTATTATTATTATTATTATTATTATTATTATTATTATTATTATTATTATTATTATTATTATTATTATTATTATTTCTAACGAGCGTTGACTAGTGGTTAGCGTTCTTCCTTCGCAAAAGGTAGATCCTGTGTGCAAAGCTTGTGGCTTGTTACCCTGACTAGTTACACCAGTTTTTTCGCGGTTCCAGAAGGGGAATGTCGGGATGTTATCTTTAAGCATAAATCCTGCCTGATTTTCTTCTTTCTTTTTTCCACTATTGATGTTAAAATATTCTCTTGTAAATTGGCCTTAGAGGCTGTATTTGAAATATTGTTACATAAATAAATGAATGTTTAGAGCACACCAGGCACGCGTTCAATTTTTTTTTGAGGGATCCAAAGATTTTTGGGTACAACAGACTTGCGCACACTTGAGATCCAAGATTGCGCACACTTTTCAATTATACAGATCAAGATCCAAAAATCCAGCTTTGCGCACATATTTTTTACAACGTTGCCGAACTTAGATGTTTACAAGGTGTCCCAAAAGTAGGTATACAGTACCGTAATGATCAGGCTCATTGCATTTTATATAATGTCTTATTGTTATCTTTCAGATAGGCTGTTTCTTTATTATTTGTTTTTAATGTTTTTACTTACATCTTAAGCTAGGAAGAGCCTAAACAAATAAACCTATAAACTAGAATGTTATACTTCATCAATGCAGGGGTGTATACCTACTTTTGGGCCACCCTGTATTATTTATGAAAATGAAAAACTAATTTTGTGTTAACCAGATCAAAGCAGCATAGATAATGTGCACAACATTTACTTTACTTTCTCTGGCGAGTATGAACCACTATTTGAGACTAGACATCCACGAAAACGAACTTTTCTCCTTTCGCCGTAATAACATCTTGGATCTCTGCCATCTGTTTAATAGCTTGCAAAGTGCATATGGGCCGAGTAGGGGCTAATTTTTTCGAGAATTATACATTACTTCTCTACAACTCCTCATATCTTTATTAGGGATGGACACGAGCGAGTTCGAGCGAGTTTTCTTTGAAACTCGACTCGACTCGAAACTGACATGTTTGATCTCGACTCGAATTTGGGTCGAGTTTCGAGTCGAGTCCAGTCAAACCAGTCAATTCGTCATAATCCTGTGTGTAGTTCCAAGTACTCTCTTCAAGTATCCTACATAGATAATATAATTATCAATGATACCACTACTGCATTTATTATTATTATTATTATTATTATTATTATTATTATTATTATTATTATTATTATTATTATTATATGAACACCGTGTATAATCTTTAAAAGATACGCGGTTTGTACCTGAATAGTAAAAGCTAATTTACTGTCGATCTCGGTCGTCGTTAAGTCTTCAGAAGGCAAGGACATCGGTCACGAGGTTCTGGGTTTGAGTTCAGGAGGAGTAAGTATTCGAGCTCCAGCCAAAAATTGTTAAAAGTTATAGGACACCTGCCAAACATGTTCAAAACTGTTCGGCCCGTGTTTAGGGTCATCAACGGCTCGAGCGGATCGGTTCACAGCTCATTCACTGTCGGGTTGAACCGAGAAGTGAGACGAGCTAACAGCTCACTCAACCGAGCCGAACCGAACCGAGCTGAGTACTCACCCCAACCGAGCCAGTTCGAGCTATTGGTTGATTAATTTTGAGTTTAACGGGATGATCTACCTTTTCTCGGCCCAAAATTTTTTATATTGGACCTTATGGGGAGAACATGGCTACCGAATTTCCTCAGTTTCTAAGGAACTAGGTATCTCTAATGGCAAAGAAAAATTTTGCAGCATTCTACATAAGTTTATTAACGGGTTGAAATACTTAAATTGTATATTTGTCTGCTAGTTTAGCAGAAATAAATTATTTAAAAATAAATAAATTAGTTTCTTTTTATCCAAATTATAATATGTCTAACTTTGGAACTAATTATGGTAGAAAGATCAACTTTTATTGTTTTATACCTTGAGAAGAAACGACTCCAATAGTTTTAATCACAACCATATCTGATACGCCAATTAAAAAATAGTATTTTAATATAAGTATTAATGTCCACCTGGCAAAGTTTGACGAGGGTAAGTCACGCCCCACTCTAAGCTTGGCCGCGGAAAGGGCGGGGTTGGTGAAATGGAGGGGGAAGGGGGTGGATGTCTGAATGAAACAGGTTCTCGACCAGTTCTGAGATTACCTGTCAGCTGCCAAATACTGTTAGCTTTATAGAGTTTGTCTCCCTCAATGGTTCCATACTAAGAGACTGGACGATGTGTTGTGAAGTATCCTCTTTTCCCCGTTACCTCTGGAAGTTCATCAAGATGCATTCTAGAGTGCGCGGGAAGAACAATATATATCAGAAAACGCTGTTATTTTGGGATTTTTTTCCCTTCCGGACAAATATTATAGCATACAGTAGTGGCGAAGGGAAGGGGGACAGAAGGGTGCCCCCACAGGATTCCGACAATGTAAAGTCTTGGCCCCCATATATAGGTGCCCGTAAAAAAACGATGCAACGACATTGCGCAAATTTTTCTAAAGATTAGATCGTTGATAATCTAAGTAATTTATGTCTTATTAACGAGGAGCAGAAAGTGCTGAAATTGCGCAAATTTCCGCCGCGACGTTGCCAACAACAGGATTTAAGGAATTGTGTGAAATTTTGCATCGAAATGAAATGTATAAAGCTATTCCTTTATGAGATATATTTTATTGCATTCTAATATTTACAAAGCAACATACTTATTTACAGAAAATTTCATTTTACAGTTTGAATGCTTGAAATTTAAATCCTACAGCTTTTAAAAATGTCATACGTGCCTTCTCATAGTTTCTCTGCGAATTCCTGAACTCAGCATACTTCCTCATGACAAACTCGCTCCTTTTGACTTCTGCTGGTCTTTGGGCCTTTGAAATTCCTTTTAATATGGACGTTATTTTCATGGCAGTTTCCGTTTGGATCTCTAACAAAGCAGAAATCACCGTATGAATATCAGGAGCAGGGAAGTAAAATTGACTATTATAATGTCTGTGAAAAGCTTCTGGTCCATTTGTCGTCCGACGCATCGTGGATGGTATAGACGCCCACATGACAGGTGGATACCTAAAATTAATAAAATAAAAAGATCCTTAGTTCATGCACACAATTATTGACAATTTATATAAAACACTAAAACATTTATAACACTAGATTCAAGAAATATTTATAGTCTTGGTCCGTAATTTGTTTACAACTATCAAAACCTGCATTTTAATCTACGTCTTACATGAAGACAGAAGAAAATTTCACTATAATTAAGTTGCATTGAGAGAAAATACCATATCAGCACAACCATTAATGTTGTGTTCAAACTAGGACAACAGTTTTTGCAGTATTAAGAGTTATTGAAGCATGTGCTACTATAGATGAAATTCAAAAGGAAGCTACTTACTTGCAACCGTCTTCTATGTAGTTTTCTAGGACGTAATCGGAAAATTTATGCCCTGTATCATCCGGCGTCATTGATATTAGTTGAGTAAAGGCATCTGATACTTCTGTTGGATGTAAATATGGCAACCCAAAAAATGCCTTTATCCATGAACCTGTAAGAAAAGCAATAATAATAATAATAATAATAATAATAATAATAATAATAATAATAATATGTTAGAATAAGCAAGCATTGGGAAAGTAGTGAAATTGATGGATCTTACTGTTGGCTTTATAATTTCTTCATTTCGTACATTATTAGAACAGCAGTTTATTTGCTTTTAAGAATGGTGACTGAATTAAGATTCTTCAGTCAAACAGAATAAGATTCTATTTTCAACTGTATTCTGTATTAATATATAACAAAACAAAGTCCACATGGTATTATTAAATTAATAATAAAGAATAATAGACCATAATAATATCAATAATACCTAGTTCAGATTTTGGATCCATATATGCTTGTCGCAGATCATTGTCGGCTTGAATCCTCCGCCACCATGTTTGTCCCAAATGGAATCTGCAGCCACGAATGTCACAATTTGGAAACACATTCTTGATGGCTTCGTGAGCAGCTGTTTCAAAATCAACGTAAATGATTTTCAAGTCGAATCTACTGTCTAAGTTTCTTATCATCTTCCACATGGCCACATACGTATTCTTGTCTTTCTTCGGCAAAAATGCAAAACATAGAGGTAGATAATATCCATTTTTATATGCATGTATTGTATATAACTGTGTGAAATGCTTAGGAGCATAAGTGAAAGTTCCATCTGCAAATACTTCTAACCCGCTGAACTCACACAGAAAACTGAAAAGAAAATAAGATTAGTGTCAGAAAAGAAAATAGTAAACAAGACTGTAGTGTCATATCGTTAGGTGAAATGCTATGTTACGATATATTTTGTGAGAATCAAAAAAAAAAAAAAAAAAAAACTATTTTACTATAATTTGGAAATAAGACGGAAAAAGGAACTTTTCTGTTCAAGCAACTACTTCCTATTCTACTTCTTGATGCTGTAAATGAAACTCATTTCAAAGTGAACACGCTTTGCCGACAGTCGGCTAACGGAAACGCTTTGTTATCTCTCTGGGAGTGAAGCAAATACACAGTAATTAAAGAACTGAGGCCCTTTTCAGGCCCACAAACCAATTTCAGGTCCAAAACCTTTCTAATGTACACTGTCCGGTAAATATCTTCAGGATAAAACAGTTGAGAATGCTCTAAGAGCATTGCCAGAACGAACTTTAAAAGAATGGAGAGATCTAGCGGGAAGGATAGCTGTAATTGTTCCTAGATGTAAAGGTAAATCTTTTTATCCGCACCCTCTTCTCTTTCTCGCAAAAATTAACAAAATATCATCTCTTTATGACTTATAGTTCTCGAGATATGACTGCTTAAATATCTAGAAATTCGAACTTTTTTAGTCAGTATCACGGGAACGGTAAGTCATAGAGAGATGATATCAGTGTTAATCCCTAATAGAACATTAAACATTTTCGTACTGATATTAATTGATGGCCAGTTGCACAGTGGCCACCGGTTACTATTTGCTACCAAAATATTTACCACCCTTTTAGATATTGACCAACACCAATATGACCTCTCTATGACTTACGGTTCCTCAAATAATGCTCCTTAAATCTCTGGAAATCGGCCATTTTTGGCCAATATCATGGGAACGGTAATTCATAGAGAGACGATATTGGTCTTAATCAATACCTAAGAGGATGGTAAACACTTTGGTAGCAATATTAATTGGTGGCCATTGGCCAAACCAGAACTCTTTAAGTTCGTTGAAAACCGCGGCGAGACACAACATTCGACATGCTGCTTTAGAATTCTAACTGCATGTAGGAGGTACACGTAGATATAAGTTGCTGCATCACTCAAGGGGGCGAGCTTTCTTGCCAAGGGGCCCTATTTATCTCTAATACACTGACCACTCATTCTTGTAACAATTTATACGATAATACCTAGGTAATATATAACAAATGTTTCTCACAGCACCTAAGAACAACTAAGACGCAAATGCAAATCTAAGTATCATTTATAGAAAGGTGAAAGGATAGTTATTAAGATATGCGGTAGACACACCTGAAATATGTATACAAGTGCTTGTTTCTGATTGGCCAAAACTGGAAGATATAGACAAATCTTTATTTCTGATTGGTCGAACGTCTGTTCACGATATTTCAAGAGAACTTCTAGAAATATTTATATATATTGTTTATTTTATATATGTTTGTTTTCCTTACAGTATTTCAAAACTATTTGCTTTCAATAACTATATTCTTACAGTTTTAATCTTACAGTTAGATATGATACGGAAAATGAATGACTGGGACACATTCCCCAGTCACCCTCTCTAACGACGCCATTGCACACATATAATATAGATGACTGAAAATGCTATTGTTATCCATTACTTTGTATTTTTTTTTTTGTTAAAACGACTTGCATTTTGGTGACTGTTTTTATTAGTCGATATACTTATGGTAATGATGGCAACGTTGCACAAGATTTTTTTCGCAATTTCCAATTTTGTTGCCTGCTCATTAAGGCTTTATCTGTGTCAACAGATAAGCGTGGGAAAATTTGCGCAATGTCGGTGCACCCTAAAAAAATGTCCCCTAAGTTCTTTTTAAAATAATGTATTGGGAATTTATTTCAAATTTGAGGTGTTTTCCTGGTAGCCGTCATTTTCCAATATGGCCGCCGCCCTACGTAAATCTCTCTCTCTCTCTCTCTCTCTCTCTCTCTCTATATATATATATATATATATATATATATATATAAAGAGAGACATCGTGAACCAACGCACTTAGAAAGATAATTTTGGTGTCAAACTATAGGTTTCTGAGGCCGATGAATTTAAATATGGCATTGTTTATTGCCACTTAGAAACCTTACGACCTGGCAACACTGTTGTCTAACGATTAACTGTACAAAGTTACAGATGCGTATATGCATGCATTACTCTAGGATGTAGCGTACTTCCTTAGGACTAAACGAAACCTACTTCTTCTGGTAGTTTTCATCACGACAAGACATATTTTACATGGTAACATGAGAGAACATTTGTCTAAATCCAATATGGCAGCCAATATGATGGCTAATTACTAGGCAACCAAGTAATGTACTTATTCAAATGCCTGTCAGTCCTAATTGGCCTAGAGCCTAGAGAATGGGAGAAAGTTGCAGGATACGGTCTCATTGAAGAAGCGTCTCCTGAGGGGGCGAGGGAAATTTAAAATACTCCATTTCTTAATGAAAAACACGGTGTTGCCTCCTTGTCAGCAGACAACACTGCACACCAAATGCTCTATAAGACGTTCTCTAAATAGCCCTGTTAGATCCAACCTGTTTTGTGTGTAAACCGCGCATTTTCACGGGGGAACAGCGGAGCAAAAGCCCTGTTTTTTTGTGATATTTCTGGTTTCTCGTGCTTACTTCGCTAAGACTAGCACTGTAAGCTAATCTCCAATTATCCTATAGCAGTGTTAATTTCAGATCATTTCCTCCGGAGGCACCACACGCAGGGGGGAAAGCGACTAAAAAGTGCGTGCTCCACAGAAATTTCTGCGAAGATTTCAAGCACCTGAGGGTGAATTTTGTAGCTCTTGGGAGAATTCCCCCCAGAATCCCCCCTGAAATCATCACTGTCCTAGGGAGTTGAAACAAGAAGCAGGATACGCAAAAAAGAACAAACTTTCAAAGCATTTAAAATTTAGGCTCGTTGCGCTAAGCGCCTTCTTAGGACGAGGATATGGGAATTGAAAAATGCACGTTTTCTTTAATTAATTAATTAATTTATTTATTTATTGAAAAACATGTTTGCCCATTTTTGTCCCCAGACAACCATGCAGACGACACACACCAATTGTCTTATACAAAAATGTTGCCATGATAGCTCCTATAAGACCCATTTGGAACGGTGTCCATATTGTGCATTGTTATATGGGGACAAGGGAGCAAAGCCCTGTTTTCTTTGACTTTTTCGTTTTCCACGCTTACCCCGCTAAGACTACGCACTGTCAGTTAGTCTCGATTTATCCTAAAGAGTTGAAACAAGAAGCAGGATACGCAGATAAGAACATACTTTCAGAATGATGACTTCCTATGGGTGGGACCTACAGCTTGCGAGGGGCGCATTGTTATAGCATGTTTTCTAACGCACAAAGGGATGTTCTGAATGGGGGCAGCTATGTGTATGTTTAGCCAATGGAGCCATTTGTATCTTCGTGGCTTTGCCCTCCAACTCCAAATAATAATAATAATAATAATAATAATAATAATAATAATAATAATAATAATAATAATAATAATAATAATAATAATACAGTGAAATCCCCTTAACGGACACCTCCCAATAACGGACACCTCTATAATACGAACAGATTTTTTGTCCCGGCAAAAATATATGTTCACTTACGTAACAAACCACTCTCTTTTACGGACACTCTTAGATATGGACACGGATAAACCTTTTTTCCTCCAAACGTTTCAATAACCTCTTCACAACGGACAGGAATTATTCTCGGTTCAGCGATATATTACAGTAGACAAAAAAGTCTTTAGCCTACAAGTGTATGTATCATGAGTCTAGACCTGGTGAACCATCAAACAGAACAGCTTCAAGCTGAACTTGAAATTCTTTTTTTCTCCCTCAATAAACTGCTTTTTGCTGAAAATCCTTGAAAACCTTCAACAAGCAATAGCACTCATGAAGGGTCAGTCGTATGGCCTAGAATTCTATGCGAAAGATCTTCCCTTCCCTGACAAATTTAGTCTTTTTCCTCTGGGCTTTGCATCTTTCCCCACAAATTTCATAATTTTACAGATTGATGACATGTTCTTAAGAAAATTACCATATACGCATTATATTTTGCAGTATACGAATATATCAACACATCCCCCAACAATAACATTATTTAACAGAAATGAATCTCTCCTTCATCTCTCCCAGTAATTCAAATACGTACTGAATAGAGTATTTTCATATTGAATTTTACGTATTTACGCTCATATATAATGTATTTGCTGTATATTACTGCGTAAAATTATCGCTGTGAGAACTTACATTTTTGTAACCTCTCTGTAACGGACACCTCTCAGTAACGGACAAAAATTCATGTCCCACTGGTGTCCGTTATTCAGAGGTTTCACTGTAATAATAATAATAATAATAATAATAATAATAATAATAATAATAATAATAATAATAATAATAATATAACTTTTGTCTCCTGAAAATAACCAGATGGTAAAGTTATGGTCGATACATTTTTGGAACTCGAAGGCATTTTAGAATGCTTGTCTATCAGAAATGCTCGAATGCTTGGCTATTTTAGAAATAACTGATCACCATTTTCTCTACATATCTATAATTTTCTTACAGGGTACAAACAACTCCTCGGAAGAGAGGGAAAAAAAGAGAGAGAGAGAAAGTGGCCGAACTTGGGCTATTGAACGTGAGGACAGGATGTTTACCCTTCGCATTGACACCTGCTGTGAAAACGGTCCCTTCATATCTCTCGGGACAAAACAGAAGAAAAGGGGGGCGCGGATGCCTTACTCTCGTCAAACGTCTTGACAGGTGGACTTTAATACTTATATTAAAATACTATTTTTTAATTGGCGTATCAGATATGGTTGTGATTAAGACTATTAGAGTCGTTTCTTCTCAAGGAATAAAACAAAAAAAAAGTTGATCTTTCTACCATAATTGGTTCCAAAGTTAGACATATTATAATTTGTATAAAAAGAAACTAATTTATTTATTTTTTAATAATTTATTTCTGCTAAACTAGAAGACAAATATACAATTTAAGTATTTCAACCCGTTAATAAGCTTCTCTAGAATGCTGCAAAAAATTTTTTCCCATTAGACGTACCTAGTTCCTTAGAAACTGAGGAAATTCGGTAGCCATGTTCTCCCCATAAGTTCCAATATAAAAATTTTTGTGCCGAGAAAAGGTAGATCATCCCGTTAACGTCCCTTTCAGCAGCGCGGCTATCTGAGACGGAACCTACTGATTAACGTGGAATCCAAACTACACGAGCTCCCGCCGGGAATCGAACTCAGTGTGAGAATTCCTTTAAGTTGGAAGTGTGAAACTTTGTTTAGAAGTACTTAACTATTTATGTTAGTGCGTTTTCGATTTTTTCTTTTGATTCGGTTAATGGATAAGTATTGTTCTTTTGCTAAGAAAATGATAAAAGAAATACATTTTAATAAATTTAAATTTTAAATAGTGTGTATTTGACTATATTATCACTTATGTATTGGTTAACCACCGATGTAAATTTACCCTTGATTTCTGCCAAAATTTGTTTCTATCTAACTAAATCATGTACCTCAAAATCACATATTGTATTTATGAATATACGTGCAAAGCTATAAGGTATTTCTGACATTTTTACTAAATTGTTGTAACACAATAAAGGTTGCTTGAAATTTTGTATTAACGCAAATCTTTCTTGTGGTTTCTTGGTAAATGAAAATTTCCCCTCTTCCGAGGGACAAATTAAGAATAACGTTTATTTCATGATTTATAGTTTGCAAATACAGTTAATACCAGTTAAAATAGTAGCTTTGCAAAGTGGTTGGATTTAAACCTAGCTGACAAATTATCTATGATTTGTTATATCATAAGACAACCTTATCATCACAATTAATTTCTGAGCAAGAAATAAAGTAGGAGTTCTTTCAAAGAAATACCATTAAAATTATATAATACATATTTTTAGATTGACAACTTATTTACTTCAGAGCAATAACGCAGACAAAACTACAGATTGTTTGGAATCAAGCACCTTCATAATTTAAAACTCTCTCCTCTCAGTTGCTATTCGTGATAGGCCAAAAAAAGCGAATCTTCAACTGAAAGATGCATGTTTGTAACTGTAAACGAATTCGTAAGAATATTTCACACAAGTCAATTCAAACTTCTAATGAAAAACTCATCCATCATTTGCGCAAGATCTACAACTGACGCCATAAAGTTTTGTCTTACCCAACCAGTCCTATATATGTCACCGCTATTAAATAATTCTCACCATGGACGGTCATAATGCAGGAAACACACAAACTGCTCAAATTATATTGTCTATAGATTCACGTACAAAGTCAAGTCAGCAGCAGAACGTCCACTGGTATTCCGCAGGATTTTAAGGTACTTAGAAACTCAGGAATAAGTTATATCATTAAAAACGCAATTCATTATATAGTTAGATCTCATTTTCACTTATTAACATAGTCTTCTACAATAGCATTAGTCACCATTTCACTCATAATATTCCGCAATCATACACTTGTGATACCACTTCATAAGATTTTTCCATCGGAGACAAATCTTTTCGATTATTAAAATATGAATTATCAGCTTTAGTAATAACGTGAATTGTAGTCTCACTTTCATATTCTTTCATTTTCAACCGGCTGTAATCTCTTACCATTATCTAAAGTATAACATATTCTCAAAATGTGTACTGGATAGTTCTTTCTCCTTGTACTTCTCTTACCTGTTACTGTTAACTTTCTCTTTCCTTCCATCTGCAGCTACGGTTGTTCCTTATTTTATGACTCCATACGTTGAAGGTCACTAGAATATTTCAGTAGCTTTTAGCAACACAATAATTTCTGTTCTTTAGCACAGTAATATAATAAATAGTTTGGTGAATTTGGAGAACTTTTTAAATGTTAAATTGAAACATATTAACATTTCATTCTCCTTTTTAACATATACTTTAGGTATTTCAATCCTTCTTTATATTTTCCGTTAACATTTCTGACATAAACATTCCACTAACATACCGTCCGATTTACTCATTAACGAATCTAAGAAGTACTTTTCTTCCGTAGCTACCTTAAGTGAAGTAAAATGTTCTAATCATATTCTAAACTGTGGATAAGACTTGGTTTGCCGAAGTGGGAAAGATTAAATTGGAACATATAGTTGCTGACGAGAATTTCAATTATGGATAAGAATGCGTTTGCAAAATTAGAATTCTGGGGAAAATAGAAGCTTAACTTGTTTTTCTTTTCAACATCCATGAAAAATCCTGAGTGTATAAACTTGACATTTTGTGTATATATTGTGCGTCAACCTTAGAATTTCAATATATTATGTTAAAAATTGACTTATCTTTGTCTAAGAGAAAATTAGGATTTGAACAGTTTTTAATTATTTACGTCATTTTTGATGCTTTTGTGCAGATGAATTTGAAACAATAAATGTGATTAATCTTATTCATTCATATTTTTAAGTTGATCAGCATGTTTCAACTCAAGAACAGCCAGTTTACTTGCCATCAATGCCGTATTTTAGTACGTACTTGAAATGTATTATTATGTAAGTCTCTTGCTGCTTTGCAGAGGCAATTAAGAGTACTCAAAAAGTATGGAACAATGTGTCTCTATTCATGAAATTAATGATTATTAATTATTAATTTCCTAAAACCTTATAAACTAATGACTTGTTATTAACACTTGTTACTTTGTTATTAAAAAAAATCTATTACATCATTAAATTATATATCTTTTGCGTTGTAATTTTCTATTGAATGTAGAGATACAGGGTGGTCCAGAAATGGGCGTATCCGTCTATAGTTTCAAAGGTATAGTGTTATTTATGGTAGAATGTCTGTACACAGTTATCTTGAAGTATTAAGAGTCTTAAGAGTCATAAACATCGGTATGCTCACCATTCCTGTCGTAACATCAGCGCACTTCGCTATTCATGTGCGCAATTACCTGAATCAGACGTTTCCTGACCGCTGAATTGGATGAGGTTTTGCATCGTTACCTGCTCCCTTTGTCTGGCATCCAAGACGTCCCGATCTGACTACACCAGAGGTCTCTGAGGTTTCATAAAGCAACAAGTTAACAACACTCGATATCACACAACACAGGAATTATGAGCAGCTGAGGAACACACCTTCACCCTCGTGACTTCGGATTATCTCCGCAAAACATTTGCTAGAACCTTGCCTAGAATCCAGCTGTATTAGGAAATGGATTTGGTTCATACCGATGTTTATGTCTTTTAAGTGTTCAAGGTATCTGTGAATAGACATTAAAGCTAAATAGGGTACGCCTTCTTCCGTCTTATGGGTAGTAGCTTTTTTCTTGGGCGAGTAAAATTTTGTTACCCATTTGCATCCCTGTATTAAACTTTTTTCTGCCGTTGCGAAAAAATAGTAAATGAGATCATTAATAATGTTTAAACTTAATTAAAGAATAGTTACTTTTATCGTCATATATGCATTCATTAACGACCAATTAATAGCGGTGACTTCTGTGTAGTATTCGTGTTTCATCTAACTACAAGATGGAGCGCTAAATCTCTTACAGTATTGATAGACACTAATATGTAAGACTAAAATGTGTTTATAATTTTTTTTAAGTTGTTGTACCATTATACAGGTCGTTCAAAATTTTCCTACAGCAAAATTCTTTCCTGCGGCGTGTTAGTAGTATCATTGAAAAGCTTCTTTCTACCTAGTTGTAAAATTGCAATTTTGATTTATTCTCTGATACATATACGGTCTGAAATACGACAAATATGGCAGTTAACATGGTGATTCTTATTTGAAACGTGATTGGACTTCTTCTGAACTATACATGTTCGGGAAAATGTCGGACGCACTTTCTGTAAAACCTTTTAAGTGTCAATGTTCCCAACTGGGAACATACAGGGTTTGTCCGGGAAGTAATAGGACTGATTTTATTCCGCCATGACTACTTCGGAGCGTGCTCGCACCGACTGGATCCAGTAGAGGGCGTTCCTAACTAACGAACAAGCGGCTGGTGAGTTGTCTCCGAACACACGGAGAGTCAGGACAGGCTTTTTAGCGCGAGGTGTTTCTGTGCGTGGTGCAAGCCGAAAATGCAGCGTTCGTTAGAGCAGAGGTACGCGATTAAATGCTGTGTTAAACTCGGTAAATTTGCGACAGAGACGTTTGATATGATCAAGCAAGCTTACCCAGATGATGCTTTAGCAAGAAGTGGTGTGTTTCGGTGGCACAAGGCCTTTTCGGAGGACCGGGAAGAGGTCGCCGATGAAGACCGTGCTGGAAGACCTTCGACTTCGACAAACACCGACAATGTGACTCGTGTTCGAGAAGTTTTGAACTCAGACCGTCGACTAAGTATTCGTTTAATTGCCCAGATGTTAAATTTACCAAAAACTGTGGTTCATAAAATTGTGACGGAGCATTTGAACATGCGCAAGGTGTGCGCGAAGATTGTCCCAAAAGTGCTCACCAACGACCAGAAATTGCGGCGAGTGGAATTGTGCCAAGAAAATTTGAACATGTGTGAAAGTGACCCACAGTTTTTGAATAACGTAATCACAGGTGATGAATCATGGATCTTTGAGTATGATCCCGAGGCAATCTTCCGAGTGGCACACACCGGAGTCTCCTCGCCCAAAAAAGGGAAGAATGAGCAAATCCAAAGTGAAAATGATGCTCATGGTCTTTTGTGACATCAAAGGCATCATCCACCATGAATTATTTCCTCCGGGACAAACCGTCAACGCCAAGTTTTACGTGGAAGTGCTCAAGAGACTCAAACGAAGGGTCAATCGGGTCCGACCAGACATCGGATCCGACTGGAAGCTGCACCACGACAACGCCCCGTCTCACACCGCCTTTCTTGCGAACAGCTACCTGACCAAGGCCGGCATCCCAACGCTTCCGCAGCCGCTCTACAGCCCAGATATGGACCCCCGGACTTCTTTTTGTTTCCTCGCCTGAAACGCCCGATGAAAGGCAAGCATTTTGAGACGACAGAGGGGATCCAAGCAGCTTGCACCGCGGCTTTCAAGGCTATTCCGGAGAATGACTTCCGTGACGCCTTCAATGCTTGGAAATCGCGCTGGTAGTGCTGCTTGGACGCAGAAGGAGCCTATTTTGAAAATTTTTAAAGAATTGTAACGATTGGCTCAATAATTTTTGTAAAATCGACTCAGTCCTATTACTTTCCGGACAAACCCTGTACAATTAGAAATCCTATAGTAGGGTTGTGGCTAATAATATGAAAGAGAATTGGCATTATATAAAGGAGGAAAGTTGAGTAATTAAATTTAGCTAAAATATTTAGTTTTGAAATATTTTATACACTTTTTGATTAAAACATTACGATTTTTGCGATCCTCGACAAACCTATGATGAAGGATTACTAATTAATGTAGAATTCGTGTTGGTCTTGAAAACGTCAATCTGTATAGTAAACAAAATTGCATTTGTATAAATGTAAAACGAGGCTAATAATATACACTTATTTTTCCATGTTCCCAAATGCGAACATTGGCAGTTGTAGGTTAGATAAACAAGGTAGAGTCGACGACGGAGCTTTGAAGTTTCATATCAGAAAGACGACGTAATTACTTTGTTCTTTAACAATACTGTCTTATTGCTATGTTCTGCAACAATTTACTATATACTTATATATGTATTGCATTTACTATTTACTATATATGTAAACGAATATATATTGTTTTTACCATAAGTATTGTAGTACTTCAGAAGACATTGCTGTAAAAATCGTATCCAGAGTTACAGCAAGAGAAAAGATTTGTGAGTTGAAGAACAACCTTCAAGTAGTAGACAGCATTAGACTTAAACAGGGAGGGAAGTTAGCTAAAATTCGACCATCATTAGTGATGGACAGTGGGAATATTCTGGGAGGGAAGAAAAATAAAACTGGGATTTTCCTCGGTTTTTCCCTGGCATATAAATTCCCGGGAAGGAATTTATTTCCATTTCTTTACCTTATCTTCCAAATTATAATATGAGTAATTTGTTTATTTTCATTTGTTATCGTTTACTTCTAGCTTTTGAATAATTTGAAGGTTAAAAAAGTAAAATTCGTTGACTATACTTTATGTAACTTCGTAAGTTCAATGTACATTTACACTAAAAAGTAGAAAGTGCTAAGTTACAAATGTTGAAAAGGAACCAGTTTGTAATGTAAAAATTATGTAGAAATAAAGATGAAGTACTATTAATTCACCCCGAACCAGCGTTAGTAACAAACGTCAGTCTGTCTATTGTCTCTGACTCGGAATTCTAAATAGGTGCTCGGACTTCTCTTACATGTGAATTAACGCATGAAATTTCGAGAAATGGGTGGTAAGAAATGTTGTGTGCCAATGTGCAAATTTAGAAAGATAAGTCAGTATTTTGCAAATATTGTGAACATAAATATTTATGCGCAAATGTTGCTGAAATATTGGGACACGTGTCGTCTCGCAGTTACCCTACCTAATTTGTTTATAACATTTAAAAATTTAATATCCTTATAAATCGCTAGTAGAGTCAAGTTTAGAAGATCCACTTACATATAAATTTAAGTTGTTTAGGAACGTAAAACTATGTGGACCTACTATACCATATTTTCCCACATATTTACTTGCATAGAAAATATTGTAAATAAATATACATTTATGATTAAAAACGAATTTAACTTTGAAATCATAATGTAGTAATATAATTCAATTTTCTTTTTGCTTATACACAAATTCCCGGAATATACCCATTTTTGGGAATATACCAAAATAATATTTTCCCGGGAATTTGCACATTACTAGGCATGGTACGAAGAACTTAAAAAAAGAACATTTCAACTTTTTAAAGAGGATTGAGCATTGACGAGTCTATGATATCTTGCTATAGATATCATTCTTGTAAAATGTGTATAAAGGAAAGCCAATTCGATATGGATATAATATTTGGATGCTCCTCTGTAGCTGTGCGTTCTTTTTGCCATGGAAATTTAGTGTGAAAAAATAATATGAATTAATTACCGCCTGCAACCAGAGTAATAAATAATTTTTGAGAATCGTTCAAGAACTAGAGAAAGTGGTATTCTTTGACACTTTCCTCAGCCGTGAAACTAGCCCCACTCACTCAACTGATTGAGACGAAACCTATCCACAAAGTTAGTGTTAAATTAGTGCTGTCGATACCGCATAAAAAATAGTGCCATTAAAAGAAGGTCAAATATATTCGAAAATCTAATATGGCGGTATGATCAAAGAAAACAATCGATCCTCATTTTTATGATACTATACATAACACTAACATTCTTTAGGTTATCTTTTGGCATAGTATACCAAACAGAATGCTGTTACACAAACGTTCAAAAACAAACTAAAAAGAGTATCCACTCAACCGATTGAGGTCAAACCTCTACACAAATTTAGTGTTAAATTACTGCTGTGAATACTGATTAAAAGAAAATTGGTGCCATTATAAGAAGACCAAATATATTCGAAAATCTAATATGGTGGCATAATCTATAACGATATCGTTATATGTACTTTTTAACCAACCCCCATATTTCCAATACCAATTCTTAGAACTAACGCTTAGCAGTCGATAATCGCAGAAGAGCGAAATAATGGATTTTTTACCCAGAAGGTGTCTCTTTCCTCAAGACATTTCAGCACCTCTCGCCGGACTGTATTTGGGAAAGTATTTGTTCGTTCGCTCGCTCACACACACACAAAGCTGATTTTCTAAGCAACAGCAGTGGATCATACGTCATAATGTGCATTTTTGATAATAATTATTAATTATTACCACTATTATATTCGTCAATATGATTAATGTACTCTCAATCAAATTATAATTAATCAATTATTTCTTATTATCGAAGCAGTTATATAAAAACTAAATGTTTTGTGCAAACTTTTTTAAATTTCATTAGTATATCCATACGCTCTGAAAGGAACCAAGAAAAGGGACGCGCAAAAGAGGCGCGTGGAGTGCTCTCCTAAACACAAACGGAACAACACGTATTTGTCTGATTGCTCAAATACTACAACGATATATGTTAACTATAGGAATATTACTTCCTAGAAAAGTTCATAGATTTTAATAGTTAGTGCATAGATAAAATACATTTATCAAATGATCAATAAATTAAAGGATTTGTGAATAAATTGTCGTTTTGCGACGTTGTATGCCTTGGAAAATAGGAGGAGCATCCAAGGACCCGTTTGGAGAAAACAATTCATCACATGGCCAGCAAAAGAAGAATACTGGTTCTCTCTTCAAGAAATATACTGTCTTTTGGTAAACTATCGAAATCATAATATTCGTGCGAGTTTCTCAGTGTCGTTTTCGTGCGTGTCGAAATCGTGCTCCAGGGCTATCATCGTTATTTTTTAATCAGAATATATTGTGTTTGTGTTTTATTAGTGTGTTCCTAATTTCTTAAAAGTTAAAATATATGCACTAAAAATATGTATGCAATTTTTTAATCAAGTGATAATACGTTAATAGTGTTACTGTGATATTTCTAGCGTTATTCTTTTATTATTCGAAAGGATAAGTATTATACTGTACTGTGTGCATGATTTAATATTTTATTAGGTTATAAAGAACATTGAAAGTGTCGCAGTGCAAGGGTAATTTCTTTCTCACTCTAAAACCATCCGGTGTCAGTATTGTCCTGCAAAAGAAATTTCTTTGGAAAGGTCCATACGAAATGTATTTTTTGAAATAGCTGCAACATGCTTGACTCGCCAGTGACGGTGGGCACACGACTCAGCCATCTTGTGGTTATTCAATGCACCCGAACCTGATGACCATGGGTGTGGATTCTTGCTTATAATAATTGGTGTTTGATTTCATTATTACTTGACCATTCCTTATCGGAAGTTAGGAACGAACCCAGAATCATGATATATGGCTATTCCAAAACAGGTACAAGCCAGGAACGAACCCAAACACTCATAAATCAAAAGGAACAATTGATCCTCATTTTTATGATACTATACACGGTACTAATTTTGTTTCTATGCTGTTAGCATTAATTTAGCACTAATTTTGCCCTTAGCCTACAAAATTAGTGCTGCTACTCAAAAAACAAAAAGGCAGTAATGTTTCCTTTATTGCAAGAAGTGGAGGTGCACAGCTGTGTCACGAAACTCCCATATGAAATGCATGGGGAGTTTTTCATTGTGTCAAATTAGTATCACATTCGAAAGCACTAATTATCTCTCCTAGTGCAATTGTTAGTAAATAGTAAGTGCTTCGTAGTGCACCAACATCTAACTTTAATGCTTCATTGGTGTAGGTGCTACAAATAAAATAACTTTGGACACTAGGGTGAAAGTGTATAACAAAATACTTTGGATAGGGTAATAATTACCTGTACCTTGGGCAGAAAGTGCTCATACATATGCACTATACTTCATAGAATGTTAATTTAATAATAACAGAAGAAGAATGTTTTTAAGATATGTAAGATATTATTATGGGATAGTTGTTGCTAGGTACATGTTTATGGATACCGAGTCAGCAAGTTTGTGTGCTTGACAGTGTTAAGGAAAATATATTATAAAGTATATCAACTAATAAACCATTTTTAGCACTGTTTATCGACGTTATCATTTTTATATAAATGGTGAGAACGATAGTATATAATTATTAAAGACTACTACCACTCGAGATTTGTATATCACATTTCGACGAACCAGGTTGACGACTACCCTCGGTAATTCGTTATAAAAATTTTGGTGCCTTCACACCGGGGTTAGTTAAAAATTTTGGTTTACCTCACCCGGGACCATACCGCAAATTCACATCCCGAAGCAGAGTAAGGTTGAATTTTCTTTTTGTCATATAGTTAATGAATACAAATTTGACCATATTACGAAGTGGTAGAACAATTATAAGAAAAATGGACAATGAAACAATGGAAAAGGAATCCCATAATAGTGACAATGGTGAACATAATGTAGCACCAGAAATGACATCATCAGAAGATCGAATCTTGCTAGTATTACAGCAGCAATTGATGCAGATGTCTACTGAGTTAAAGCAGACGATGAAGCATAACTCTGAAGAATTAAGTAGACGAATAGAACAGAAGTCTGATGAATCTAACAAACAATACGAGGAATTAAGCAAACGAATGGAACAGAAGTCGGATGAAACAAAACAATTAATTATCCAGACGATGAGCGATATCACCTCGCAGTTCGAGGAAAAATTAAAAGGAATATCGGAGCAATGCCAGAGTAATCACAACCACCTGAGCCAAGAAATCAGTAATATAAAAAAGGATTTAGAAGTAACTGAATCTTCTGTTCAACAACAAAAGATCCAAGTCATCAGTAATGCTAACAACATACGTACAAACACGCAATTGTTAGCTACGTTACAGGAAGAAATTAGAATGCTACAGGTTAAGGACCACATATACTACAATAACCCGTGTGATGGTCGCTTGGAGTTTCCACACTCACCAGAGATGAACCCACCTTCGCCAGTATCTGATGAGGATATCATTTTAGAAGAAAGTCATCCGAAGAGTACAGATGGACGAAACATAGATGGTGTAACGACACATCACGTCATGAATAGGAACTGTCACCCAATGGGTACATGGAATGATAAAAGGAAGGTAAAATTAAGTGTTAAGATGAGTGAAATACGAGCCATGAGTAAATTCAGTGGTAAATGTAACGAGAATGCTACTTCTTTCTTAGAGAAATTCCAGGATGAGTGTAATATAATGTGTATAGATAGATCACAATATATGAAATTAATCCCTCATGTATTAC
Organism: Thermobia domestica; assembly: GCF_964235325.1. Classification (NCBI taxonomy): domain Eukaryota; kingdom Metazoa; phylum Arthropoda; class Insecta; order Zygentoma; family Lepismatidae; genus Thermobia; species Thermobia domestica. The sequence goes on from NC_137463.1 coordinate 61,813,184, forward strand.
TCCCACCTTGTTCACTATGGTTTAGAGCAGTACGTGATCACATCAGTACATATGATGAATTCAAAGCGGCATTGATCGCGAATTATGAAAATGACTTTTTGCTGGCAAATAGAGATGCCACCATTAGAAATCAACACTTCAATCCTCGATTGCATAAATCTGTTGTAGAGTTTGTTCTAAATACATACAACGAGTTAAAGGTCGTTAATCCATTGCAATCGGAATCGAGAATAATAGCATCAATTCGAAATTTGCTTCCATTTAAGTTACAACAGATCTTATTTTCCACACAGTGTATGAGTTTCAACCATTTATTAATGCTTGTCCAATGCTATGAAACTCAATACCATGCTATGAATCAACAAGCAGGAATGGGTAAAAATAAGAATAATTCAGATCATTTTGTGCCTGTTCGGAATTTGAATATCCGAAGTGTCAACAATACGGAACATAACCTAAGCCGAGTAAATTCTAGCAGTCAAAACGAGCAAAATAGACAAAGTTATGTAGGGAATCCGCCTAACCTAATTAATCGTAGCAATTCATATGTTAGACCATATAATCAAAATAGGTTTAAAAATAGACGGAATGTATGGCGAAATTCCAGGAATACAGCGAACTACGTGGATAGACGTAATTGGAGGTCAAGAGATGGCACTTCATATCAAAATCAGAATCACGATGAAATACATGTACAACATAATGTAGAACCTAATCATGATTGTGCTGTGCAATGTACTTTATTAGAATCGTATACAAGTACGAATGTAACCTGATTACCGTTAATGAAATTAGGTTAAATTCATATCAGTTATAGATTTTCATGAACATTTATTTTATTTTTATTCAATTTAATCATCTTTAATTCTCATTAATCAATGATAATTCTCAAATGTTTTTAATATATGTAAGAATTATAATTCGATTCATAAATGATTAAAAGCAAAAGTTATTTATATTAGATTGATTTGTGTAAAAAAAAACTTAACTGTCAAAGATTATGTTAAGAAGATCTATTCTATAAAACTAAATATTCGACAGCTATCTTGAATGAGATTCTTCTATGTTGTGATGCCTTATTAATCTAATGTTTATTTTAAAATATCACCTAAAATGATTATCATATAATGCGCCCTGACTATTTGTAACTCATGTTTGTCCCTTACGATTTTTGAATTCGCACCCTTCAACGATTAAATAAATGAGCGACGATATTTTTAATAAGAAAATATAATAATAATATAATGAATGTAATTAAAAATAAGTATTGATGAAGTGTAATATTTGTTATAAATATATATATATATATGAAATGTAATGAAGATATATATGAGGTGCGATCAAAATGTGATGGACATATGCAATGTAAGAACAGTATTGTAAACGGACCAGTGGTTCTTGAACATAAAAGCCAAACTCGCTTATGACTTTTATATTCAGTCCATTTGTCGGGCGACATTTTATATAACAAAATACTTTGGATAGGGTAATAATTACCTGTACCTTGGGCAGAAAGTGCTCATACATATGCACTATACTTCATAGAATGTTAATTTAATAATAACAGAAGAAGAATGTTTTTAAGATATGTAAGATATTATTATGGGATAGTTGTTGCTAGGTACATGTTTATGGATACCGAGTCAGCAAGTTTGTGTGCTTGACAGTGTTAAGGAAAATATATTATAAAGTATATCAACTAATAAACCATTTTTAGCACTGTTTATCGACGTTATCATTTTTATATAAATGGTGAGAACGATAGTATATAATTATTAAAGACTACTACCACTCGAGATTTGTATATCACATTTCGACGAACCAGGTTGACGACTACCCTCGGTAAGTCGTTATAAGTGTGACCTACAACAAATACTAAGGATAAAATTAGTGACATTCGTTTGTGTATTGTTAGTGCTTCAAGAAAACAGTAACAGTTTCAAAAATGTTTCACTGTTATGGGGATTTCTCCATTGCATCAATTTCCGTCAAATTCAAAAGCACAAATGATATCTGCTTAAGCAAACGTTAGTGCACTAGTGCGTTGCTTGTTAATGCACTAACGCCTAACGTTAGTGCTTCATTAGTTTTGGTGCTACAATTAAAAGACCTTTGGGGCCCACGCAAACTTGGCTCCTCAACTTTAAAGACTAACGAAAAAATAGTACCATTCCTTAATGCATCATTAGTGGTTCTAGGAAACACAAAGAATTTCGTTAGTGCTTCCCTAGTATTGTGACTAACGGCAATTACATATTACGAAACACAGATAAGGAATATTTTTAGAATTTTTCTTTGCGTGAAATTTCTGCCAAATTAAAAAGCACCTATGACCTTCGCTAGTGCAATCATTAGTGCATCATTAGTACTCATTAGTGTACCAAATACTAACACTAGTACTTCATTCGTAGAGGTGGTAACAGTAAAATATCTTAGGATGTCTGATTGAACTTGCTCCGACCTTAAGCACTAACGAAAAAGTAGTGATATTCGTTAGTGTATCGATAGTGCTTCCATTAAACACTAACAGTTTGTATGGAATTTGATATTTCTGCAGTTAGCCCCCACCAAAAATCTTCAATACATCACAAAATATGATAGAACTAACATTAGTACGTAGTGCGTTTAAATGCACTAACGATGGAATAACGATTGCAGTTAACTCAATGTTTCTACGTCAATTTCTATGGAATTTTATATATTTTGAAGGTGGTTCCACAAAAAAATCTTGAATAAATAACAAATAATGGTAACACTAACGTTAGTGTTTAGTGCGTTTATGTGCACTAATGATGCTGTAACAATTGCCGTTAACCCCATGTTTCTACGTCAATTTCTGTAGAGTTGGATATTTCTGTAGTTGTCCACCAACCAAAAATCTCGAATAACACGCAAACTCTTATACCACTAACGATAGTAGTTAGTGCGTTTAAGGGCACTAACGATGCACTAAGCATTGCCATTAACCCCAACTTTCTACTTCCCTTTATATGGAATTTGACAATTCTGAAGTTGGCCTCTCACCAAAAATCTTCCAAAACTCGTAAACTCTGATACTACTAACGTTAATTCTTAGTGTGTTTTAGTGCACTAATGATGGCCTAACAATGTAATAAGTTTGCTGAAAAAGCCCTAACAGCAAAACTACATAGCAGGCATATGCTATCATGTTCCCTCGAGTACATAGAAATGTGTCCAGTACGTGTCTTATGTACCTGTAAGAGAGAAGTTACTTGGATGGCAAGTGATAGTCACAGTCCATGTCCTCCCCTAGGCATATGCCTGGTATGTACCTGCGGAAAGTGCCTAGTATGTTCTAGGCGTGTTTCCCATGCCATGAACCACAAAATTACTCCTCCAAAATATGTCAAATCGCCTATATGCGTAATGCGTTTACATTAAGGTGAGCCTAAAACAGTTTAATAAAAAATGTACCCCAGGGCGGGCTCGAACCATTAACCTATTGATTACTAGCTCCGCGTTCTTCATACTTGGCCAGTTTAGTATTTATTACACTGTCACTAATATTACATGGGAAAATTACGTAGATACAAAATAGGAGTGACCTAGGACCGACCACTAGTAAGAAATGTCTGGGTGTATTCTGAGTGAACCTACTCGTCTGTACAATGATGATGGCAATGCATCAGAACAAGGAAACTGTTAACAACACAACTCAGTCCCTCCTTGTCCCTCCCGACTGATATATATTCTTTCTAGATCGGCTGCGTTCCCGCTGTTAAAAGTCAAAATATAAGCATTCATCATTTCACGGCATGGAACGATGAACATATAACGATGTATTACCAATTAAAAATCTTTCAATTTTCCGTCCCACCGTTATGCCAGGTAAGCTAAAGGAGACGGTGATGATGATTATTACCAATTAACAAGCGGTCTATATTGTGTTTGGTTTTAGAGTAATACTGAAATTCAGGAAAAAACAGTAGATCTACGGTAAATAAAGGAACAGGAGTACGGCATATCAAGGTCAACATACCAAGGAGAAGGTTCCAAATAATATTGGAACCAGAACATGACGTATAGCGATCGTATAGTATGACCGAGTGGCTAAGATATTTGCAGGTGAGGGTTGTGCACGTAAAATGCGCACCAATCTTTCTTGTGTGGCGGGCAGTTGATGAACTATGCTCGTCCATACCCCTTGTGTGTGTACAGGGAGGACATTCGTTTGTAAATTTGACGAGATTTGACTCCATTATTTAGTGGGGAATAAATCCTGTACCGGGACTCGCAAGTGACGCTCTCCACAATTGCCGGTATAAGGTTTAGGGAGTATTTGTACTAGGGGATGCAAGCTCACAAGAATATGTCCATGCTTGAATGCGATTGGTTACATATGGAGGACACAAGTTGCCAAATCGGCAGAAAGGCGGATTCCTCGGTTGAGAGTATTCGGGACAGAAACAATCGATCCACACCCGTGTATAGTCTATGTGGTGCTCAACGTCTTGATACGCTTCTAGCATGTATAATACTTGACTTTTAAGGTGAATGTTTACGTGTCCAAGGTACCCTTGGCTGCGAGAAAGATAAATAGTGTCATGGTGGAGGCGGATGTAGTAACACCGCCAAAGATAACGCATAAATACAGATTCAATTTGGCAAGCATAAACATAAGGGAGGAGAAAGGTGCGCGCATAGTACCAAAGTTTAGCCGCAACATACTGGTTGAGAAATTGTATCTTATGTATTATACGCGGACCGGAGAACCGTTGTAGTTATAGATCTGCTTAATCTGATTAAGGATAGGACGCCAGACAGCATCCATTTGTTTGCTTACATCGCTATGAAAAGTTATGCCGAGTACTGTTAAAGCATCAATCATCGGAGTATGTGAATTAGGGAGATAGGGTAGAGAGAATCCGTAAAACGACAAGAATATGGTCTTGTGTTTATTGTATGCCAAGCCGGAGCACTGGGTAAACTCGTTAGTTATGCGTATGGAGGTTAGCATATCGTCAGGCTTTGTCGAAATTAAGTTCAATGTCATCCGCTAATCCGAAGACGTGTAATTGATGATATTCCGGTATACCGGGAGAGGTAATCTGAGCCAGGGCCCTGAAATAGGTATCAATTACAATCACAAAGAGGCTCGTCAAGATACTATTGACTTGCCTTAATCCACGTTGGAGAGCAAACGGTTCAGAAGATGACCATTGATCTGTACTCGACATTATGAAGATTGGTAGAGTTGTCTTATGACTTGTTGAAAGGCAGGAGAAAATCCGCATGCGTCTAAAGTTTGAAGAAGAAACCCGTGATCAACGCAATTATATCAAGAAAAATCTAGTTTGCACGCACGCTATAAAATCCCCAATAATTAAAATTTCTAAAGTAATTTTGCAAGAGTATGGCCTTCAAACGAGGGATGGGTGTCTAAAGCTTTTTTTAACAAGTCTGTGTCTTTAAACTAATCAAACTCATAGTTCGCAATTTATGTCAAATTTTTAGAGCCAACGTTTTAAAAATATTTGCTGGTGTAATGGATAAAGAATATTTATGTAACTGTATAATATAGCACTCAAAAAGGATGTCCTATTATACCCTTCTTTACACCTTTTTGAATGATTTTTCAGCCCCTTTTATTACCTTTTCCTACCATATTTTTGCACCTTAAAATCCGGTCTCTAATAATAACAATAATATCAGATATGAATATATAACTAAGAATACACTTAAGGGTTCGTAAGGTGTCTCCAGTCATATAGTAACACTCGGCTATTTTCAAACATGTAGGGTATACCAAAGCGCATTTTTCCGTGATTTAAAGGTCACTGTACCCTGGATTGTATAGATATTGGATGGGCACGATAACGCTACCTGAGTATATAGTACAAATTAACACACGGTGTACCGGTTAGCTGGCCTGAAATCTGGGACCAATATATTTTGTTATGTTTCTAAATTTCAACCTTTGACTGTAAAAACGTGTTGGTTTTTCAATTTTTAGAATGGGAAGTGTCTTTCCAATTTCCGTTACCTTACATCTTCTAGGAAAAAGTAGGTGGTTGGGCATATCTACATACTGGAAAACAAGAACACAAAGAGGAAGAGATACGAATAAATAGATGGAGGGAGAGGTAACTTAAGCGATGTGGAGTTGCGTATGTATAATCAGAGGCGCGTTAACTTCCTCGGCGCCCCTCACGCCCGCTAGTGATATGTCCAAATGGCACCTGATTTGTTGCAAATGACCTGTTTCTAGGCATTTATTCTGAGAAAGAAAAGAAAAAAACATTATTTGTTAAAAGTTGGAGTTTCCTTCAAAAACGTGCGTCACAGGCGAATTTCTAGTAGGAACTTAAAACTTTGTATTAAGCAACTCAAAACATATAAAGTGAACCAGGCACGTAGCCAAGGGGGGGGTCCGGGGGGTCCGGACTCCCCCTTCGAGACCAGAAATGAAAAAAATTAAGGAAGGATAAAACAAAATTAAATGACAAAAAGAGGGATTAGCGTTAAAAATAAAAAGAAAACTATAGGAGGCTTTTGCTTACTCTTTCTTATGAGGAGATTTGTATTACTTGAAATATGGTGGCGAGGTAAGCGAGGTATTCTGCAAGAGTAAGGGAATTTGAAATTTCAAGAAAAGTTATGGAATTCTCAGAATTCCTGCTACTAGTCAGGGAGATTTCAAGCTTTCGAAAGCATAAGTGCCGTTGTGTAACAGCGTGGACATTTTTAATCATAACTTTTCGTCATCGCATCCTTGCAGTATCAAACATGTTATTTCAAGGACAATTATCTGTTGCTCCTTTAACCTGTCATTTAGAACCGACAGTAGTTGACGGAATAAAAAAACAAAATGATATTGAAAGAAAGTTCTGTTAGCATTTGATTCGACAGAGAAAGGGACGCATATATTGTAAAACTAGTTAAATGTACACATGCTTCGCACAGGGGCTGTATTTGGAAGTCAACGCCTGTGGGAGTATCACCATTGATCTCAGCGACCGCGAGAACTATGGATTTGATACTAATATCGGTCATTTTGGGCTATTTTTCTTACATGTCTCGGTACCCACCCCCGCTGACTCCCGGCCCGCATACTTGCAAGTCATCGCTAATGGAAGTGCCACCATTCATTTCAGCGACCGCGAAAACTATGGATTTGACACTAATATCGGTCATTTTGGATTACTTTTATGTCTTGATATCTCACCCTCCCTCCGGTGACCCCCGGCCCGGAGGCGAATAGCGTGAATTTGGAAGTTAATGGGACTGGAGTTTCACCATTGATTTCAGCGAAAATATGAATTCGACACTAATAGCTCAAGTGGTACAGCGTTGGCTTCGCATTCGGGAGGTCGTGGCTTCGAATCCCGCTGCCTACCATCCTGACTGAGTTTTTCCAGGGTTTCCCTCAGTTCTACCAGGCAAATGCCGGGATGATACCTACTAAACAGGCCCTGGCCGATACCTTCCCAAATCCTTTCCATTGTTAATGTTGTTGGATATTCAATGGCCTCTGAGCTGTATCCTGGAGCCTAGACCAAGGTATTCCTGACTAAAATTTGGTAAATCTCGGTCAATTTTTCTGGTTCCCAAGCTGGTTCCGGTAAACGCCCCCCTGAGACCCTACTGTTGCGAAATTTGAAAAAGAAACGCTTCGTCTCGATCTGGAGCCTGGGCCAAGGTACCCCTGACTAAAATTTGGTAAATCTCGGTCCACTCGTCTGGTCCCCAGGCCGCACACAGACAGATAAACAGACAAACACACAAACAAACTCTTTATCGTATTTATATTAGAAGATAGTTTACAAGACAGTATGTACTTTTTATAATAATTGAGGTCATAAGGAAAGGAAAATTGTTATTTTTGAATAAACAGGAGAAGAACGTAAATGTTGCAAAATCTTTTTCAATATATATATATATATATATATATATATATATTATTATTATTATTATTATTATTATTATTTTGCTCGAAATTTCTTCATAGTTTGTTATTAAAATACTTGCCAACATATCCTCATTTTATTGTCCTAACAAACCAATACATGTTGATAGTAAAGTAGTTTAGATTGATTGAGCTACTGGGCCTTCAGACTTTCATGTCACTCCCCCCCCCCCACGTTACGAAATCCTGGCTAAACGAACCAATATATGTTCCAGTAAAATAGTTTAGATGATAAGCCTCTTTTGTGAAGACCACAGTATTTCATGTCACGGACCCCCCCCCCCTTCACGAAATCCTGGCTACGTGCCTGAGTGAACCTATTTTCAGAATTAATATCCACATTTCTATGTAAAAGTCCCACATTGCTTGAGTGTTTTTAAGAATTTAGGATCTAGTAGCAAATCACACTTGAACAATTATTCCTACTGCAAGAAATGTATATATTTAACTTGGTTAATAGATGACTCTCAGCATTTTTGGTGTGTTTATGAACAGAGCTGGAGTGTGGTACCTACTTCCTAAAATCATATTAGATCAGTACAATATTGTCTTGAAAATAGCTTGCAATTTTACTTCAAATAGATTTCCCTCTTGTCTTGTTTGCTTGGAATATTATAAAGTGTATTTATCTTTACAGTTAGAAAATCGAAATTATATATCTTTAAGTTGTGTATTTTCGAGATTAATAAATGCAGAGCACAATGGTGAAGTTATCTATTCATTGAAGTACACAAGATATTATTATTATGGGATTGGGAGCCAACTCTAACGTCTGCAGTCCTTACTTCGGCAAATTTAGTTATGCTAACGTCGAGTTATACCATAATATGATAGTTGCAAGAAAAATAAATTATTAAACGGCTGGAGACAGTATCTTACGATAGAAATTGTACAATTTTGTATGACATTGTTTCGCGTCTCCCCACAACTGAATTTTATATAACATTTAATTTAATGCCAAAGTATTGTGTTACTTTTATGCAGAAACCTATGGGTTTGTCAGCACTTTTATAACTGATACGTGTCCATCTGCTCCCCATCAACTTCAGACATTTAAAAAAGAAGTTTCGGTTTTATATATTAAAGTGTTTTGTAGTATTGTGCTGTGAAAACCACGATGAACAACAATATATTAATTTTTATCGTTTTTGATCGTACAACATATGATTATAGATTTTTTTTAACAAAAAAAGAACATAGGTGTTGGGCCTTGAGATTAGAAGATATGGTTGTTAGGAAACGAATATATTTCTAGATATCTAAGACACGGTCGATTTCTATTTATGTTTCCACTACACCCAGCAGTAATTGGCTCTAAAACAAACATTCTTTGAGACAAATTGTGCTTTCAAGACATAGTGTAAAATTTGTTGTTGAAAACTTTGACTAGGGCTGAGATACAAAACTTAAGTATACATATTAACAGTAGCAATTCTCCTTTCTAGGAATCAATGAAGAAGTCTTGTAATTAAAATTAGGGTGAGGCCAATTTAGTTTCATTTAGTGGTATTGTAGAGGTGGATGTGTTCAAGTAGATAAGGCATAATTTTATAGAAAGGTAAATTTGGTCCCAATTCCTATTTATACATGCGTCTTAATTATTATAATAGTATCCATTACTCGGGTTAGCCACATCTAAATAAATTAATATGAAATTTTTACTTGCCTCACAAATCTATTCTGCGAGTAGATTATTGTCTGTTCCAGAACAAGTTACTTGTGCGATTGCGTGCAAGATCACGGAAAGCTGAAATCAAACATACGAGGCTCGAACGCCAGGTCTAATATTCAATAGCGGTTTCCGAACGAACGAAAATAAATTTATAAGTAGTACTACTAATAATACACATACCTCTGTGTCCTACTTTTTCCCAAAATGGCATAATCAGAGTGCTAAAATAACTAGATCGCAGGTAATTAAAATTGAAGCAGAGACATTAGGTAATTCCCAGTGAGAGGTCACACACTGCGAGGCTGAAAAAAGTATCTTGGCTACTGTCGTGATAAAACTTTTTTTCAGTGTCCCCTGCGTTACTTGTTCATTTTCTAACAAATGCAAAACCAAGAGCAACTAACTCAATGTTGCTTATTTTAGATAAGCATGCAATATTTCAATTGTGAATTATGAATTCCATAGGAATAACCATATCCGTATTGTGTCTCATAGCACAGGTTCCAGCCTCTCGATGTAATATTATACAGGCCCCTGAAAATTGCATTATTTACGGAGTAGGGGGTATTTAACTACATACGAGTCATCGCTTTAGATTCTTGCTCCTATTAAAGGTTCAAACTTTCCAAACATTGTAGATAAAGACTTAGTGAAAGTAAACAATCCAAATGGTGATTATCTTGTGTCTTCAAGATCGGCAGGTTGTGCTTTGAACAAATAATGTCGCATTCTAAATAGTGCTTAGTTTGAGAGAGGACCTTTCAAATCCTAAAGAACAAAACTATCCGAATTCTGACACTCCTGTTACTTCAACATCTGCTGAAGGATGTTCTCGAGGGTTTGGATAGTTTCCTTAATTCTTTCCTTGGTTTTGCCAGAGTAACAGTGTATCAAGGGAAAAGTAATACCAAATCTGTAAAAAATTCTCAGCGACCAGGCCAATAGTCAGAAATTTTGAGTAGTACTTCCATTAAACGCAAATGAGCAGAGGTGCAAAAGAAGAAACAAGAATTAAGTGAAAATAGAAGGAATAAGGTAGTGAAACACCATAAACTTCCGTGTGGAAAGAAAAGTATCAAGAAGAAGCTGAGATGGAAAATGCAACTTCCAGAGTCATCTGTCAGACATTGAGGATAAAAAAATGCTTTTGATAAGATGAATTGGATGGCATATCCTCAGAACTAGAACAACGCCATGCGTTGATTGTAAAAGAAACTAACGAACGTTACAGAATTTGTGGTGAATTCATAAAAGACATTGAATTGTGGTATCGATGTATTTTGTGCAGTGAATGGTTCCATGCAGAGTGTATTGATGTCCATACTGCCAACAATTACGTGTGCGATTATTGTAAACGAAAATACGAGTGATAAGGGTACGAACACAAAAACGTGACGTGAATCGGTGTGGCACGAAGCGAAGCGGCACGAGAAAATTAGAAGTGAATATCGAGATCGGGAAAATATAAAGAAAGCACCATTTTGTTTCGTGCCACATAACTTCACTTGACTTTCCGTGTGTTATACGGCGTTAGCCTTCCCCCATTCATTTTCTTTCACTTTTACATATTGAAACTTCATGTACATTCAACGTATATGTTTTAATCTAATATATAACTACACATACATTTTAATTCCTGAATTATTTATTTCTGAGCACCATTGCCCTGCCCCTTGCGTACCATTACCTCATAGGTTGGGAAGTTTTGAGCAAATGCAGATTTAAATTAGATTTTTCATTACTTGTGTACACTTTGGAAAGGATTGAGAAGAATTAAGTAAATTTTATGTTTTTTTCAAGAAATACTTGTCCAATTATAACAAACTGCTCATTATCACTGTGACATCAATGACTTGCTTCAGTTATTATGTTTGCCTTCGGCACGATTATTACCACTATTATCAAATGGAAAATATGGTAAGAGGGGACTGTGTGGAATCGATTTTTAGATAGTGCTTCAGATATATTGTCATATTTGCGAGCAAGAACATAAACTTTTGATCGGCATCTTGACATTGCATCAAATCAATATGGTACAATATTGAAGTTGTTACAAATAGTTTCGCACTAATGCTATTTTAACCCAACATGGTACTTTACTAAGCACCTAAATTGTAAATGGTCGTTCAAGTAATGTTTTATTCAGAATGTGACACTTTATTTCTGTCAATAGCTTTATGCCCCTAGATTGGAAAACACTATGTTGTTCTTGTCAACTCATCGACAGCAACTAGCGACGTGTGACAGTTTGTGGCAGTTTGTCATGATGGAGTGTCCACTGGTCAGCTATCTCCGGGCACTCAGAAAACGCGATTTTTTAAACGTTGGGACAGAGGTGAGGGTTTGATTGGCACGTAAAAACTCCCTGTGCACTACTAGCAAAACACAAAAAGAATGGATTTGACGCGCGACTTCTTCATGCGAACTTCCCTCGGATTTTCAACTGCTTTGTGTGCCAATCCGTACTTTGTCACTTAGTTTCCGGGACACACTCAAAGATTCACTTTTCGTCACCAATTATAAAATTTGTCAAAATAATTTAGATTCTCATCGAAACGTGCAACTATTTCTGCAAGAACAACCAGACTCTCTGGTAGTAGTCTACTAGTCAGTCAATACTTTGAGCACAAGTTACGCTCAAACTTTATTTTTTCTTAATTTAAAATGTTTCTGTGGTTTTCACGCCCAGTATCCTTTTCGGCTAACCTACAACGTCGGAAATCAAGGGCACAATGATCTGAATAACTGCATTCAGCTATTTCCACACTACACTACATTGTCTTCATTTCAGCTCGTCGTGGGACGTCCAGCGCGTGCATCATTTCCAATCGCTTCCCTGCACTCCTTGCTCATTTAGTGCCAAGTGAACACCCTTGCAGGTGACACGGTAGGGTCCTCATAAGCCTCACGGATCATAGTACACGTTTCCGTACCTGTTTGTTCAGTTTGGCACAGAACTTCATCGCATAACGCTGTTCCACAAGTCGCTTCATGTCACTTTCCGTAGGTTTCGAATACGGCACCCACAGTTGCTACAATCACGCTCTGCTCACTCCAGTGACTCACAACCTACTGCCGGTGGTAACATCGTTTACCTTCCATCCCCTGTACCACGTTCCTCAACGCGTGCATCCCGACTTCGGAACAACAAGTGCCAATACTTCCCGGATAGAACCTATAGTAGTCTTGGACAAAATTTCTCCAGCTTGCAAGATGCTGAGTACAGAGAAAATTAGTAGTAACCATGACAAAGAAGAAGAAGCTTTAATTTTGAAAGAAGTGAGCGCTACAATCAAGTTAAAAATACAATGGAGAAATTAGTAAATATTAAAGAGGAGATTGGTGAAAAACGAGTTTGATTTAATGCGAGATTTCTTCATTATGAGACCTATGTTGTTATTATGTTGTCAAGAAGTAACTGGTTTCTTATTTAGCTATGCTGCAGACAGAATTGTCTTGTTGAATAAAAATTCAATAATGATAAACTAAGTTTTGAGTCCATATGAGTGAGTAATATAAAATAAAAGAATCAATGTAAAATTTGAAAGTGAATAAATAATATTGGACGTAGACAGAAAATTAATTACACAAGAACTGCTCAAAACATTCGTTAGCCTGACCTGTCTTAGTTTTCGGTAGTAGCAGTGCCTGGTGTGGAAAGTACATCTAAATTTGAATTTTCTTTTACGTATTTCAACAATCAATAATCGGGTTACGCTGTTGCACGTTCGCATGGGTTCGAATCACTTTGAGCGGATCATTATGGTGCTTCGGATTCCCCCATCACACTACAAACTTACGTCTTTTATAACCGTGGTGCTGGAAAAGACATGCACCTGTCCAGAATCGTAATAAGGAAATCTGATTCACGGAGCATTTGCAAAAAGTCAGGCCTTTCTAGAATTATATAAATATCTGAAAATTTTGCAACATTGTGCGTTAAAACCTGTTATCGTCAACATACTCAGTATCGTTATGCGATGAAATGGAAGCGTAAAAGAAAGATAAACTTCTTGTTACATCTAAGTAGAAGGACAGTGTAGTAGATGTTTTCCAAAGGACGAACGTCATTTTTATCAGAACGTTTACTTGGCTAATTGATAGCATTTCGTTTGATTGAATATAATTTCTCGTGTGTGATACAAAATATTTACCTCATTTGCAAATATAAGGATAAAATTATTGTAAACATATCGATTTATTTTATTTTTCTTTAGTTTCACAACATTCACGGGTATATTTTACCAAATTAGGTCATGCCTCCGAAACAGCTCTTACTGAGATTCAATGGTCTGCTGTTCATGTAACAGTGTTTGTTAAGTTACAGAGATACTGTTAATTTATTCTACATCATTTGTCCAAATTCACATTCTCGCATTTAATGTACCATTTGAATATATTGTGTCGTGAGGCCTTGGAGGTAGCAGCTTCAACCTTAATATGAGCCCTCTAGTAACTGGAATTTGGCGTTGCTGACATTATTAATTAGTTATAGTTGTCGCCACCCAAATTGACGTATAACATCATCCAATAAGGCATCCGCGTACTGTTACCAAACCTTTTGTGACGAATTCAAACATTCATAATTATCCACAAATACGAAAAAATCAATCATGGATGACTGGACTTTTCCCTGAAGGTATAACAACAGCGAACGGCGAGCTTATTGACTGATGTCATACGCCAATTCGGGTGACGCAGAGTATAGTACTGATCCCACGTTCAGAATTTTAATTTCTGGTTATGGAAGAGCAGTGTGGGATGTTGATGTCTCTATTTGTTACCCCTAACTGTGCTGTCCTAAATCTTGGAATTTTCTAGTAATGAACATGTTAAGCCCTATCAATGTGCGAAATTTGATGTTTGTAGCTAGTCGAAAACGTATCAAACTTTTATGTCAATCCGTTAGTAAGTGAGTGAGTTAGTTCTGGTCATTTGTGGTGGCTCAACTCCCCATGTCCCTCACACGTAAGATTGTATATTTTTGTACAATATGACATTACCAGTAACTGTGTGTGTTATTTTGCGTTTATCATCTTATTAGTTACTGCCCAATGATATATTCGAAAATTGTTAATATAGAATCTAAACTTAAAAATATAAAGAGTAAATAAAGAAACAAATAAATAATCTAACCTATAGTTTTATTAAAAGACCATATATAAGCTGCGTCACAACGTTTAGTATTCCCTAACACCTGTATCATTGACATTCCTACATACGTTTCCTTTCTTGAATATGGTCAGATGGATTTATTGTGAGACACCCTAAAATGAGGTGCTATTTTGAGATAAACAGAAAAGAATTAAATGGTTGCCAATTGAGTGATCTATTATACCTATATATGAAAAATGTTCCGAAACACTTATTACAATAAAACAATTATTCGCTTCCTAAACTCTATTTTGTGTCAAAAACTTTTGTTTTGGGTCAGAAACCTTTTATTATAACAATTGAACTATTCATAGTAACTAAAATCTCAAAATATTAGCAGGTACTACACATTAAGGAATAGTAGAATCAACAGAAATGATAACATTTCAATCCATCTGTAGGGGACTAGGAGCTGCCAAAGAAAATGATCAATTATCAGGCAGTTTCTGTGGCTATTGGGAGAGATCTTATTATGATAATTTGATCATCGAAATGCACTACTCGTCTGTTCCTCTGCTAATCTTTGTTCCCTTTATTTTAAAAGATCATAAAATATAAATAAAACCTATAAACTACAAATGTATATACCTTCAATATTATATGGACTATTCTTGAAAGCGTAGGGTGTTTAGCTATCATCTTAATTTTCATTTTTAAAATCAGAAATTTAGAATAAAAAAACACTGTGAAATAAAATCATACTAAAACACAGGGTATTTTTTTAAAATACTTAAAACTGCATACACTTAAGGTTTTATCATTTTCTGAAATCTCGTAGAACTGATTTTGATTACGTGTTGTAAAAATTCTATCCTTTAAAGAGTCAGCAAAATTGTATTTTGTATAACAGAATGTCCGCGACTATCTTAGGGATGCAAACAGCATCACAATTTTAGTAGCGCAAGAGAAAAAGCTACTAGCCCAAATCCAAGAATAGAGATCATTTACTCATCTTTGAAATTAATAATAGTGATATTAAAAACTCGCCCGCAACAATGAATCGCTCGTCACGGGTGAGTGGTAGGAGAGAGTGGTTATCTGCATCCCTGTTATAAGACATTCGTTTGTCTACCTGACCCTAAGTAATAAAAAACTCTAATAATGGGCCTACCACTTTTTCATAATAACCCGAAGTGTGGACCTATTATGATACGCTGTTTTTGTTTGTTAATGCAGAATCCATTTCGAAATGTGACATTTAGATAGTGAAATCTAATGGAGTTCTCAATTCACTATATTGTGATATTTTTGTCTACGTAGAATTGTTTATATATAAGTTGTGATAAAACTTTAATTATTTGTCTCAAATAGTCCCACTGACACTGCATATTCAGTATCATCTGTTCCACCTCAAAGTGGCAATAATCAAAGACAGGTGTTTCGATTTTGTATTGGAGCACCGCAAAATACTTCATTATTTTAATATTAGTTTTAACATGAAACAACCGTTCACGACTATGACATTATTATTCATTTCATAAATATATTGCAAATAATTTAATCACATTGCAATCGAGTATGCATTACACTTCAGCGTGCACAGTGATTATATCATCAATTGAAGTGTGTAGAAGTGTTCTATTGAAAATACTACGATTGCCATGTATTGTAAGTGCACATTTTGCTTCTTCCAGTGGAACAGTGGGAGTGATATATCACTAGTGATTTTTTAAAATAAATGAAAGATACGAATATTGTTATTTATCTCCTTTAGAGAAAATGTTGAACCCACAATAAATTAAAACATAAGGCAGTACGAGAATATTATGAAACTCATCATATAAATTTTTATAAACTTTTAAATGCTAAGTGAAATATGAAGGTTTTCTATTGCTGTTCTGCAAGAATATATGGTATTATGAAACTCATCAATAACCCGTTAAGTGTTTTAGCCATTAAATTATGTCTTGACGTTTATAAATACTGCTAAAATATCATTAAATAAAATTATACTGCTCTTTGTACCATCACTACAATCGTTTGCAGTTATGCCAGCAAGTAAATGTTTTACTATCTATCGTCAATAGCTTCGACTTTAAGGAAGAGTTATTCCCTATAATAAAAAATTGTAGTTTTCCTCATTATCTTCTTTATTTAAATCCCAGTATATATTCTGAAGAGAGAGGATGATGGGTCAGTGACAGAGCGACGGATCCCTAGTTCAATTCTGACCAACGTGAATTTATTATGTACAAAATTTTGCATCCGTATCTTCTCTCGTTTTCTCATTTCTTATCCCATTTTGTTTTCAATATTTTTTATAATTATTCACTTTATATGTTTCCTTTATGCTTACGAGTATAAACATATGATATTAAAATAAAAAGTTAGGTATACTTCCACTTTCTTCGATATAAATTCTATCATTCTTAGCATACACTTGATAATTTATTTTATATTTCTGCTTTTGTACTATATTAGCATCATATTTTCTGATCATCTATCTACTTTAAACAATTAGGAGTTGATTTTAGTTTAGC
Organism: Thermobia domestica; assembly: GCF_964235325.1. Classification (NCBI taxonomy): domain Eukaryota; kingdom Metazoa; phylum Arthropoda; class Insecta; order Zygentoma; family Lepismatidae; genus Thermobia; species Thermobia domestica. The sequence continues at coordinate 61,830,417 of NC_137463.1, forward strand.
GTCCTGTTCAGCAGCGAACCTATATGAGACGTGGACCTACTGATTAACGTGAGTCCTGAACCATACGAACTGCAAGTGGGAGTCAATTTAGGACCTCCACGCCTAAGGCATATAAGGTAACCATAAAGCCAAGAGGAATTCTTACAACTATTCGTGTTTATGTTTGTCCGTGTTTTACTCCTATAGCACAGTACTTCACCTAGAAAGTTTGATAGTTCTTTTCTTACAAATGTATATATTAAATGCACTTTGTTGTCGAAAGAGATAATTTATATTGCTAAATATCTCGGATAATTCACTCATTCATTTATGACTTTATCTTGGAAACGGTTGATGAGTATATGAGGTGGTTGATGAATACTTCAAATTATATGCCCGTAGACAAATTTCCTGTGTAAAAATTGTTGCTTGTGTACCTTACAATTCTGAAACATGAATTTTGGGAGAGGATGTATATTAGTTTCTAAGTGAAGTCTTGACCCTACAACAGTATGTTGTATATTTTTACTTGTTATTTCACATGTAAATTATTATTTGCTTGTAATTTTGGGCCATGATGTATTTAAAATATGTACTAGGCTCATTCTGTTATTAGAAGAAGAGAAAGAAAAATAATCAATACAGTGATAATGTTAATATATAGAGATATTCAAATGTTGTTATGTAATATAATCTTGAGCTCATCGTCATGACAACGTATAATAAATAGAATTATTCAATTAATAAAACAGACATCTTGAAAAAGTGTGTAGTAAGTAACCTGAACGCATCTCTTACATAATTATTAAATCAAGTGTATAAAAGGTAATTGGTGTGTTTTAATGGCTCAGTAATTGCTAAAAGAACCGTTATAACCCTACTATAATAGGTCCCATAGTTTTGAAGCTATGTACCTTTAAATTTCATTTCTTCATGTTTTCGGCAGCCTATAACGCCGAAATGTAACATTTTTCACCCAGATTGGTCTATAGTTTCGTCTTGTTTTAGTGTAAGGAAACAATTAAAAAACGTTGTGGATGTTGTTTTGAAACACCTTGTATATATTAGCTACAGCATTAGTAGGTGCAGTTAATGCAAATATCACAAGAAGTTTAACTCACGAACATCAATGGAGAAAATAGGAAACAGCCATGATACACTTGATCAAAGATCATAAACACCTGTTATGACGTCATCAAAATGCTTGTCATTTCAAGAGACGTAGGTCCGTTTAGATGATCATATCTCCAATACCAATTACATTGTTGTTAGGTTTATGCATCTTTTAAGAAAATCTTGAAAAAAGCTTAAAAAATAAGGTACAGTAACACTTTTTGTTTTTACTCTGACGGATAGGAAATTATAGTGACAATATTTCGGAACTTATTGTTAAACTGACAAACAATTTAATAAAAACTTACTCTAAAACAATTTTAAAGCCTTTTTGACACATTTGTAGAACATTTATTCTATAAAGGATAATAAACCCCTACTGAACATCGCTCTGATTGTTTCCAAGTCAATTTTGATTTCTTTATGGCCGAAATCCAAGATGGCGGCTAAGATGACTGCTTCATAAATCAGTTTTCAAAAAGAGCTATAAATATTACCTTGTGTCAAAAAATTTTGCTATATTTGCGGGTCAAGAAAGAAATTTGTGACTAACAAATCAAACTTAAACTGTAAAAATTGGCTCACAGCACCATGAAAACCAATATATAAGTAAATTCGAGAAATAAAATTGGTAAAGATTAGATTGCGAAGAATCGTTTCCAATTTTTAATGTCACTGCCGGTGCTTAAATTCTAATTCTAACACTAGAAGTGATCAAAATCTCAGGACACTTCCAAAATTGTATTGATTTATCTAAAAAAAAATTCCATACAATCTTCCTATTGAGAAAGAGCTGAGTACATAATTGAGGATGCATATTATTTTCTTCTGACTCCATTCCGAGTTCAGTTTCCTAACAGTTTTCCTTACGTTAAGTGAAGGATATTGTAATGTTTCATATACTATTTAAAAGATCTTGAATGAAATTTCTAGAAAGGCGATTTAACATTTTCTCAGATGTTTGGTTTTGGAGATGTTGATCAAGGAATTTCTAATGTAGTAAAATACAAGAAAGGAATCTTCCATTTTTGTTTTAATCTCTGCATCAAGTCTCACAGTTATGAAGAAAAGTACAAATTAAGTCAGATCTTACGTACTTCTCTTTGATTTCCATTATAGGTTTTCTAGCGTGTTCATATTGACTTCGGAGTAAGTAGATCAGATATTCCTATGGTCCTCTCTGACTTCTTTCTTCCATACCAACATACGTAACAAAAGGCTGAAAATTTCTCTAGAGACGAGTTCTTGACAAAGAGCATTGATGCATAACTCTCTTTATAAGGTACAACTGAACATTACATGTTGGTACAAAAATTCCAATTAGCCTTCTCTGCTGCGTAAAGAGAATACTTCAACTAGACATTATGTCAGTTTATGTTATCTCGTTAAAAGACGACAGTATATCTGTAATTCCTTTTGAAAATTTGTCCTACAACAAGTGTATCAGAATGCGTTGAAGATGTGCCAATGGATGATAATAGTCAGAGATAACTTGGAGGTCATCGGATCAACTAAAGCAGAGATCAATATGATCACTATGAACATGCTAGAATATCTAATAATATCAAATCAGAGAGAGTTGCGATCATTGTTGATGTTTAAAATTTTATTTATATTATACCTTCAATTGTAACTGAGATGCTAAATGAAGAGATTAAGCAGAGCCATGGAATATATTTGTTTCTTGTATTTCACTTCCTTTCACACTGCTGACGCTTAAACCTAATCAAACCAGGGAAACAATTGTCAAACCAAAGACAGCGCACCGACGTACCACCACCAAAGAAAGTCCGTTTTGAACTCTGCGAACAAAGTAATAATCATATTTATTTGAGATCAGAAGGGGTATTACAACATACTTTCCGGGAAAAGTATACACAATTACCAGAATATACTATGCCTCACTACTACGTAAGTTATGAGATTCTGTGAAGCCCCAGAGTATGACATGCTGAAAATGGTGTCGGCCTACTGGAAAACAACGCCCCCTACACTGCTCGAATGTTGGGCACACAGATGGACGACCCTGCGTATGAAATCCGTCATAGTTCGATTTTCCTGTTTTCGGCACACCACCTTCATTCCGCATCTTTCCAACCATGCAGTCTTTGCCTAGGGCAAGTACTTAACCGATGTAAGCACGCTGTTTTCTGGGGTGCTGTAATATATTTTGGATCACTACGCCTTACTTCACGTTTGGACCTATAACACATCAATAGTGCAGTGTTGCGAGCTGTACATTACCACATGACTTACATATGTATGCAGCATAACATTTGTAATTATTTTATTGCTCTGCGTTTTGTGGAAGTGGTTCAAATTAAAATTTTCTCCCGCAGCTTTAGTTAGCCGGCAAATATCAAATAAATTCCACATGTGTAAATTACTTAGAAACTACTGATTTTCGATTTCCGGTTCGTATAGTTGAAAACATTCCAAAGTACTTGTAGAATATCCTGTTCCAAGGAATGCATAGAATTACCAGTAAACCTACATGTATATATATTGCGACATACTAGTACCTTGCAATATATACGAATTATTAATATGTTTTAATTTAAAAGATGAAATAAAAACAGTAAATAACATGTATAAACGTATAGAGGAAATTACTAATCTCGAGTATTGGCATGAGATACGCTATATTAACTTAAAGAATAGGAGCACGCTACATATGTAGTAAAATGTTCATGTTTGGTGTTTATTGTCTCTGGTTTAGTTCCTATGCATGTAAAAATGTGGTACAAACCATCGTATTTGTGGGTTACAACGGAAATATTCTTCAAACCCACTACTGTACGAAATATTATATTAGATAGTAGGGAGCATGGTTTCTGCTATCTTAAAAATCTGAAAAGTGTGGTCATTGTGATAAAATTACACAACGTAAGGTATACTTGGATTACAAAATTAAGCGCAAGTACATTTGCTGGTGATTTCATATTTTGCGTCGATCTTACAGCACATTTTCAAATATCAATTTTAAGTCATTGCATGTATCCCAGACTTCCATTAGGACTACAAACTTGCTGGAGAAGCTCTACAAATGTCTCAACATACTTGTATGGACTTTCTTTGTACACATATATTCCTAGTCCATTCAAAGTTTTCTGCAAATATACGAAAGTTGTGGTGAATTCAGAATTCACAACAAGTATGCATAATACTTGTTACTATCAACTATACGTTTATTGCAAGTTTATATTGTGAAGTACAAGGAGTCTATACATAGTAAAACTGTAATGTAGTAATATCACTGATATTAAAGACAAAGGGACAGGTAAGTAGCTTTATAAGCATGTCTGCTGGGAATGTTGTCATAATTAAAATCGTGGTACTGAATTTCCTAGTAGAAACCAACATAAATAATTTGCTTGATCTGCAGACAGAACATATATGAGTCGGAATAAAAACACTTACAGCCGTGTGCACCAATGAAGTTTAAACGAGCGTTCACTCTAAATCGTTCAATATTAAACATTTAAGTTTAAACGTGGTTCCAGGACTTTGGTTGCTCCATTGAAAGTTGAAGTTCAGTACACCTGGTTTAAGTGAACTTCATGATTAGAGGGGCCATGATTAGAGGGGGCATGTCCCCTCATCCCCCGGGTTCATTATATATCCAATATAATATTATACTATTAAAATCCTTTGTTCAAAAAATAATGCATTTTTAAATCATTCCTAATAATGTTTACGTTCGGTAGTTGTTTGCGTTTTGTTTTAGTACAATTCAATAGAATTAGGTGTTAACAGACAATAACAATTTCTGATGCAATAAGTAACGTAATCAATTAAAACGTGTGAAAAACCTCTGGCTCTACATACGAAGTCTCTTATAAGCACGGTGTTGTCGATGAGAGCAATAATTGATAGCAGTAAATAATAATACTTCACTTATATTAACAAAGTTTTCGTAATCATCTGCACAGTTTGTCCTTAGATTTCAAGGGAAGAATCTGAAATTGAAATGTATTTGGTACAAGTGTTATCTTTGATCCTTTAACCCATTGATTTATTGGTGGTTTTAAATTTTATTTCCTTCACAACCTAGTTCATATCAGAAATTCCTTTTATACCAGAAATTCCTGTTACCAGTGAGCCACATAATTAACTCCATTTGGGGATAATGTTTCTGAGTATTCCTACACCTCGCTTAAAGTTATATTATAAGGTTTCGTTTTGAATTTTACTTTAATATGCACTTTTCTTTTAATTCAATATGAAGTTTTTCATTGGCCTTAATCCTCGTGTCTACAAGTTTGTATCTTTTTGGTCAATGTTCAATAGTTCAAATTTTGTTTCGTGTTCCTTCCTCTATTTAATAACAAATATGGAGATAAAATATATTTCTTTCAAAATAGGAAATTCAAAATATTCTTAGAAAAATATTTTTCTACTAGGAAAACCTATACCCGTTTTTGTTTTTCACCCCCTTCACGACTCTAAGGATTAATGTGGGAGTCCCCAGTAACCCCGATCCATCAGGTTGAGAAACTCTGTCTTAAATAGAGAGCGTTAAGATAATGCAAACGGGTAATCGAAAATCAGACGCGTGAACTGTACGAAATAACATATTTTCCGCAAAAAGTAATTTGAAGCGATTGGTCATGTTATTGGAACGTTATTAAGAGGTTATTAATACCAAAGAATCATATTTTATAACAGAAAGTTTGAGAAGTTATTAATAAAGTATTATTTTAATTCCCGCCCTTAACCAAGAAAATATAGCCACATACTTAAAAAGCTTAGAAAAATATTGCCATTCGTATGGTCGTAAAGGTCAATAGAATGTAGCAGAAAATAAGGATTGAAAATTACGTAATAACTGCGACGAATACACATAATTTATTTCTTTATGAGATGGCAGAGTAAAGCATTAATTTTTTTCATAGAAAAGGAGACAGCGTTATAATCTACTTCTTGAAATTATATTAAATCAATGTAATACATCAGTTAAATTGTTGTTAATTTTTCTACAATTTCAGTATTTCTTTCATTGTAGGCTATTAACTTACAGAAATATTTCTAGCATTTCCAGTCGAAGCGTTACAAAAATGAATTTCCACAATGGAGAATAAAAAGCATTAAAAATATATATCATACATCATCAATTTGTAATTTTTGGTAGGCGGTTTGAACTCTCGGGAATTAGTAGTTCATCATAGAGACTAAGCTGCCTTATTTGAATATCACAATATGTGAGTGCATAGATTATATGAATGCATATGAATTCAAATACAAGGACCGTATCAACAATCTACAAGTCTAGATCCCGATACCTGAAAATTCATATCTCACTACTCGAATAAGGCAAGGTAGCCTCTCTCATGAACTAGTATTTTTCTTTCAGGTTCTATGTTAAATGTTATTTTGTATGCCAAAATGTGATGCTAGTTTTGTTACCTGTACTAAAAACATAAGGGTTTGCTACTAACTAGATTCTAATTACACTAAATAATTTATAGACTGGAATATTAAAAGGCGAATGACATAAACTAAGTGTGTACTGTTTATAGTACCGTACAGTTTCAGTACAACTTAAATTTACAAAACAACAAGTCCAAGGACGGTCGATCTTAAGCCTGCTAAAAATTATAGTATTTCATCATTATGTTCAGACGTCTGCACACAAGAAATTCACACTTTTAGAAATTGTAGGTTTGCAATAGCTTTCTGCTGCAAAACCTACAGATTTATATATTGCTTTTCTCAAGGAATTCCGTTACCAAATATAGGTGCATGTGATTTTTTGCGACTCCATGAGTAGAATGGTGGCACTTGACGAATATTTTGATCTACTGCGCTTGCGAAAACTGTTACGGTTCCTGTTCCAGTTCCGGTTACTGTTCCGTTCCTATTCCGATTCATGTTCCAGTACCTGTTCTGGTTCGCCCGTAGCTGACTACGCAACGAGTGGCCTTTTAGAACTATCAACACCACCGGTTCATGCATGTGCAGAAACATTACAGTCCATTACACACAACAGAAAGCCTATGAACATAGCGGAACGACTATGCCACTGCCGGAAGTATTTTTTCAACCATTACAACATATGTGGTGAACTCGTTCTCTTTTACGTGCACTTTTTTGGATGTGAGAAAAAGACGATGGCAGCATAGTAGAACAGAGATTGAAAAATAACACCATTAACAATGTAGCATACGTCTGGTTATTCACACACACACGCATATATATATATATATATATATATATATATATATATATATATATATATATATAGTTTACAGAGAACAATCTCGCTCCAGCCACTATTATATTTTCATAAATGAATAAAGCATAATACCATTAATATCAACGGTGGAAGTTAATTTATTTAAGAAATGCTCTAATGAATAACCAGACGCACAACATGCTAAATACAGAAAACAGTAATGTCCACAAAACTGACATAAATAACCTTGAATGCGTTTTTTTGTTCGATGTATATAATAATCAGTTACGTTTTAGAAAAATTCTACGATGTGGTATATACGGTGGAAGACCGCACCTATCGAAATATTCATCAACCCCTAACTTTGAAATATAAATGGCAAAATAGTGTTCACCTAGTTTATTACTAGAAACAGTGCTTATAGTTATCGAAGTAGGAAATGTGTGAATAAAATGTGTGCACCTTATACATCGATAAAATGATCGTTAGACATACAGTATTTTGTTGTAATGCTTCATAAAGTTGAATCATATTTAACATGTTAATCAATATATATTTCTCTTTGGAAATCAATTTCTAGTTCTGAAGAGAACTCAACGTAAATAATTGCTGTTACAGGAGATGTCAGTGCTTGGTTAAAATTAACCTCTAAACGTATACTTCCTTGACGTTGTTGACTAGTATGAAATGCAGCATTAGCACTAGAGTCAGGAGCTAAATCAAATACCAGTAAAGTATAACCATTAGAATATTCGGCAAGCGTAATATCATTACCTTGATTATAATAATTGATACCCGACCCCGTAAATAGCGTAGAATATGCTTGCAAGTATAGGTTATTATCAAAATCTTTTTGCAACGGTTTGGATGGAAGAGGCGTTCCGTCAACATACAATGTAAAGAAATTCATACTGAAATGCTTAAAATTATAAGGATTTGACGTATAAGTGCCATTAACATCTGCACTAGTAAAAGAACAAATAATAATAAGTTTAGGTTATATTGCGGAAAACAGATTTGGAAGTGTGTTATCCATTATACGCTATGGTAAAGTTTCTGTTTTTATCTGCACCTTTGTTCTAAATATTTCACTCTAAATTTAGGATTCTGTAATACTTCATTTTCTGCTGTTTTTACAGTCGGGGATACATCAACCTTTTTACTAGCAGTGTTGCATCTGTAATTTTAACTTTTCCCTCAGCACCAGTTTCGCCCATTAGGCAAAAACCGCTTTGGCGGAAGTTAGCTTAATACGTAATTATACACCGTTCAATAGAAATTTTTCTTGAATGAATATATATCCGTGTATATTATAATGTAACTAGTTACACACAGTTCCTCAGTCATAATTACAACTAGATTATATTACTGCTCATTTAAAACAGTCTATTATGCGTTTAGCTTTCCTGGCTTTTATTGTGGCAAAGACTTATTGAATTAAATACACACCTTTTATGATTATGCATATATCTCTTTTTTATGGTGGTTCCTGTATTATATCATATAATTACAAAACGTTGTTATGACAACGTAAAGACAAAAACTCATAAAAAATCATCTTATTATAATCAATTGTGATTCTCTTTCTCCGTATTTTTTCTTCAAACTGGTTAGTGCATATTTAAAAAAAATACATTGCCCGGAAATATAAGGAAAGATATCTAAAATAATACTGAAAATACATGCACCTCGTGTATATGAAAATTATAATTCATATAAATATAAATATATCTATTTTTATAACAATATTATTATAATATTTATTTGAAATTTTATCATTGACTTCATTTATTTATAAATTTCAAGGACGATAAGGCACATTCGAAATTTGATTCACAAGTTACTTAATTTTAAGTCCTTTTCGGGTCCATTAAATGCTTGTTAGAAAATAATAATTACTCACTTGGGCATAAGGGAGAAAGTTTTGAAAAAGATATATGTATGACACTCATATGGTTATTCTTTGAACGACAAAGGATCAAGTGCATATATCTTTAACAATAACAATAAGTCTTAAGATAAAACATGATAATTGATATCAGAATAAATATCAAAGTTACACTCTGAACAAAACAAAATATCTTATCGCAGTTTTGAATGTACAGAATTTAAATAAAAATGCAAACTTAAACGAAATCATAAAGACATTTACGATAAAGCATAACGCAAAATTAATTGAATATATTCTTTCAGACGCCACAACATTAGCTTAAGTTTCATGACCAATGAATTCATTCAAATTGCATTGGAAGTCATAAATCGTGGTACAGTCTGTTGCGTTACTTATTTCTACAATTCTTTGTTTCTTACTTTGAGAATTTTTGCAATCTATGAGATTTCTACGAAGTTCAATTCGAACGAAACTAGATTTAATGATTACATGTTTCTTAAGTGCACGATTACTATTACTGTCGGTACCAAGATTAGGTTCGGTTACGCGATTACTATTACTGTTATTAATAAGGTTAGGTTCGGTTATCTTACAGGTGAAATTAGGCACAGTTCTCATTCGTTTTACTGGTGGCGAAGTGCAGTGTCTCCTAACGGATCTATATTTGTCCTTTACACGATATCCACGGTAGTCTATCCTATCACGGTTTCAATTTATTCTTCAATTAGGTTCAGTTGCATTACCGGTACACATGAATTTAACATCACCTTTTACATTGGGATCACACTTTAATCTGACATGAATGTTTCGAATTCGGTTGCGATTAAGGTTTGTTTGGTTCAGGTTAGTACTGTATTACACCATTGATAGATTTTCAAATTTTTGCAATGTCATACTTAGATGTTTGAAGTAACGCACTGCATCACGTTCTGTACAAGCATCATCGCATTATCCATTCATATCATTTTGTCCTTTTCGTTGAGTGAACATTTGAATAGCTCTAACTCAATCGGTCGAATCACCACAAACATCGGTGAGACCACACATTTTCTTTCTGAATTTCACGAATACTTGAATCAATTTTTTTCCTGCTACATGAACCAACGTCGTGTACATTTCATGAAACAGTTCTATTACCATTATCTCATTCCCAGAATTAATATCATGCTGAATATACCGTGAATAGAAGCAACCAATAGCATTAACTATAGGAAGATGACCATAACTTTTCGCATATTTATGCCTACTAAAATCTTCGTTACATGCAGAATCAGTAAATTTCTCTAAAAACGCACTAGCCGGTATGTCCTCCGATCTACCACTAAACTTGGTTAAAGATTTGATTTCACTAACTCTTCAAAATCTACCTCTGTTTATATTCGAATTCTCAAGATAATTTCTGCTACGACGCGTAGAAGGATTATTTCTTCGCCGTCGACCCACACAAACTTCATTACCGCTAGTTGACAAACATTCAGCGTAATCTTCAGTTTCTTATTCGTTCCGTTGATGATACGGATGATAATGAGATGTCCGTATGCCATCAATAAGATTTCTATTACCGTTCGTACACACATTTCCATGATTTTCATTAGCCACCAGAATGTTTTCTTTAATAGAATAAATTTCTTCTTGCAATTTTTAAATCTGGTTATTGTGTTCATTTATTCGGGCGGAGTGATCATTAACTATAGTTTCTACCACTTCGATGGAAGTTTGCTTTTCGGTGAATCTGAGTATAATTCGCTGCATTCCGAGATCCCATTCTTCAATTCGTAGAGTCGTTTGGTCGATTTTACGATTGAGTTGTGTCATCTGGTCACCAAGATCTTGCTAATTGTGCGATCTCTTGATTCAATTGAGCAGCAAAATCTTGCTTTAATTGTCCTATCTGTTGGTTCATTTGCTGAGCAAAATCTTGCTGTAGCAAAATTGTCCCATGTGTTGTTTAATGACATCGACCAGGCCTGAAAAGTTCATTTCCCTATTGCCATCTGTTTCAGAAGTATTTCCCATACCAGTGACACTAATTTTAGTATTTTCAAGAAATTATTAAAGTAAATTTCTTGAAAACCGTTAAAACAATCAAAACAAAAGTTGCACAGTATAATGAGAACAAAATACCCTATCGAAAACCATAAATATTGTTGCTATAGGTGAAGCAGTGTTGCCAACTCAGCATAAAAATATTTAATTATAAATAGCATATTATACAAGTGTGCACAGATTTAAAATGCACTATTATCACTAAACATAACAGTGAAGTATAGGTACAGTGTTGCACACTATTGGAGCTACGTGTGCTGAAAATGTACAATGGACAAGTCTGATATGTGGCAATAGATGGCAATAAAGGAATCTGGGTCTCATACTATGAATTTAGTTCAAATGCATAATACAGATAGTATAACATAGCAAAATGCCAGCAATGTCACAAAATATCTATGCATTTGAAAAACGAAATTAAGTGATGCAATGATTATGTCCTGTGTCAGCTTCCAAGCTATATAGGAGTGCAAAATGGGACTCGAATCATTATGAAAGAGTAAGATAACAATGAAATGTAAGGTGAAAAGTACTACAAAAACATGTCCGCGGCGGGATTGGAACCCACGATGCCTAATATGTCGGTTGTCTAGCCTTCTAAACCACACCGCTGTCCGGTTCAACTTAAAACGAAATCAGGTAGTAACAAAATAATTATATTTCCAATGTGAAAATGGTAATATTGCGGTGCACAAACATAATCATATGGTATGTATGAGAGGAAGTAAAAGAATGTGTTACTTAACACGAAAGATGCAAACCAAGAAAGCATTCTTCCAAATATTGATAACCTGGAGAGCCAATTTACAGAATTAGTGTTTATTTCCTCGCGTGTATCATTTTTTTTCGCTAGTTGTCTGCTTATTGATCGGGGCTGTAGAAGATATTGCAAAATCCTCACTTTTTCTAATGCATTCTTTTATTATCCTTTGTTCCCACATATCAGACTACTCCATTGTACATTTAAAGCACATGTAGCCCCAATAGCGTGCAACACTGTATCACTACACTTCAGTGTTGTGTTTAGTAATAATAGTGCATTTTAAATCTGTGCACACTTGTATATGATGCTATTTATAATAAAATATTTTACGCTGAATTGGCAACACTGCTTCACCTATGGAAACAATGTTTATGGTTCTCGATAGGGCATTTTGTGCTCATTACATTGTGCAGCTTTTGTTTTGATTGCTTTAACGGTTTTCAAGAAATTTACTTTAGACGTATATAATTCCATGATATAATTCTTTGAATATTAAATTTTGAATCCCAGTAGCTCCTATCCTTCTGGTCCGTAGCACCTTAAATTTTGCTCATGTTCATTTTTCATGATGCTCTATCAGATGTATTATGTGGCAATAAGATTTTAGCGACAACGTTTGGGACCCTCCCGTGTCAGGATGAGGTCATTAACATCGGAGTGGCGAGAGTATCTGCTAGCACTATGAAGACATGATAGGTCATGTACATCTTTCTTATCCACTAAACTTCCGCAAGTAAGTCACCGGTGTTGTCCGCAGACATCTGCTCCCAAACGTAAGGTACAAGTGGTTCGAAAACATTCGTCGGGAAGATGCAGCCCTTGGGATAGAGGTGGAATAGCCTGTACCCAGGCACCTGCTTCAGGGTTGGTGGAGGACTGAAGAAGAGAAGAAAATCTGGAGTTTATAAGAGAAGCGTCCCATGAAAATTGTAAACTTCTCTTTTCAAGATCACGTACAGCAATTCCACTGGGAAATACAATTATTAATCTCAGCTTCAGAATTCTGATGAATATCCTGGCGAAGAAAAGAAGTGATCAATGGTATAGAGCTATGAATGGAAGAAAGGAAAGATGGAGTGGCCAAATCAAGGGCTCGACGAATACCTAGTCCTCCTTGATCCACTGGGAGAGATGCCTGCAGCCATGAGATATCCGTAAGAGAGCAGTTGAGAAGATATTCTAGGGCAAATCGGATGGATTCATAGTATCGTTCCACAAAATCTGTCTCACGCCAGGATGGAGAACTACGATAACAGTTTAGGTATTCCTAATGAGGCCCGTAAGACATAGTTGTATGTGCGGAAATCTTCGATAGCCGAGTGAAAAATAAATCTAATTTGGATATTTATATCTTGGTTTTGAGCAACGGTGCATAAAAGTACACAATCTGTCGTGTAGAAAAGAAGAAGAAGAAAAGAATAAATATGTTGTTGATTGTAAATGTAAAGAAATAAGATTTAATCTTAGTATCTAAAGATGTATGTTGATTTTATGTGTATAATTGTTACTCTTAGTTACTATAACAGCAGATATTTCTTTATTTAAACGTTGCCATGACAACCGAAAAAGTAAAGTATAATTAATAGAGTTTTGGAGAATAAAGGTAGTAGTGATATAATTTGTGGTGCCTGACTTTATGTGATTTGATCGTATTGACACATTTTAAAAATTACACGGACTCTAGGCAGGAATGTAACGTTATACAGTGGTGGCAAAAAGTCCTGAACACACTCACTTTTTGCCTAACTTTTTTTGTTTGACTTTATTTTTCGTTATGAAATTATCGCACTTTCTTAAATATTGTTATTGATTTTAAAGAATTTTTTCATGCTGATTTCAAATCTACTACTAGTTTTTTAATGTCTAAAATATTTTTTATGGTAAAGCTGCCTGAACACAATAATGTGAAATATGTGCAGAATACCACAATATAGAATAACATAATATGTATAGAAGAATAACACGAAAATTGACAAATAGGGTACATTTAATACGTATTTCGAAAATTACTTTGTTGTCACATGTTTGAACATCAATATTTTATGGGCCAGCCGTTTGCTTCAATTACGGCTCTACATCTTCTTGGCATGGAATGCACCAATTTCAAAAGAAGTTCTTTCGTGACAGCATGGTTGAAGGAAAATATTAAAGCTTCAATTAACTCACGTTTGTTTGAAGGTTTTTCCTTTGAAATTTCATAACCAATTTTAAACCATAAGTTCTCTATCGGATTAAGGTCGGGAGACTGTCCTGGCTAGTTCATTCAATTCACAGTATTGTCTTTGAACCATTTCTGGACTACCTTTTCACGGCGACAAGGAGCGTTATCGTCCTGAAAAATCCACTACTGATTCCCAAAAAGATCTCTCGCAGTTGGTAACAATTTATTTTGTAGTATTTCAATGTTAGACATGGCTTTCACTGTTCCGCTAACGAAGTGAACTCTTCCAACGCCACGAGAAGACATGCAACCCCATACCATCACTTTTGTCGGGTACTTTACTGTAGACTTCAGACACTGAGGGCTGAATTCCTCATGAGTGCGTCGTCTTACATAGGCACTACTTTGGTTACCAGAAATACAAAACTGACTCTCGTCACTAAATATGACCTTTTCCCAGTCTTTAATAGTCCATAATGAATGTTCCCTTGCCCACGTTAATCGCCTCTTGTGTTGAAATTCAGTCAGTAATGGTTTTGGGCACGCTTTACAGCCTCGTAACCCAATTTCCAGCAGTCTCCTTCTAACAATTCTTGGGCACACACTCACATTTGATGTCAAAGTCCATTGTTTCAAAATTTGCGTTGAATTAAGCTTTCTGTTTGAAAGTGACATCCTGTGCAATAACCTGTCTTCACGTAAAGATGTTTATCTTGGTCGTCCTGATCGCTACCTGTCCGCAATAGAATTTGTTTCAGAAAATCTTTTCAAAGTTCTCACGACAGTAGAAAGGCTACATGGTACTTTAGCAGCAATTTGGCGCATAGAATAACCTTCTTCCTTCAAATGTATTATTTTGTACCTTTTATTCTCAGGCAGATATAAAAACTTAGCCATAATTCGAATATTTTTCACAAATGCACTTCAAGTTGCTTCCAATACACTATTCAATACACTACTAAACTACGTTTCACCTTCTCCTTTGAACCTTTTATCGTTACTTCTGTCTGATTGGTTGAAATAACGGAGCATTTCATTGGTTGAAAACACACACACTCATTCTTACAGCGACCTTGTGCTTTCTTGTCAAGGTTTTTTTCAACGTATCAATGAAACTATTTACTTTAGATGAAATCTACAAACAGATTTGAAATCAGCATAAAAAAAAAATACATTGAAATTGATATTTAAGATAGTGCGATAATTTCATAATGAAAAATAAAGTCAAACACAAAAATTAGGCAAAAAACGAGTGTGTTCAGGACTTTTTGCCACCACTGTATATATATATATATATATATATATATATATATATATATATATATATATATATATATATATATATATATAATTAATCGATACATTTTTAATGGTGATTCCTATATACGTTACGAACACCGCTTTAACTGGGTACACGTAAAAAGAGGGGAACGCTGTGTAGTTACCTGAGTTACTAATGCCACTTCGTGGAGAAACCGTCGTTTCTGTACATTGGAGTTAAAACACAAATACCTGGGAACTTCCATCTTGTTTGTTACAAAGCGTGGTACTGTACGTGTAAGCAAATAAAATTGCCTAGACCAAGGAAATGAGTAGCCTACTACTTAGATGAAGAAGAAAGAACAACTGTTCTAAGCAACTAAGCCCCTGGGGCTGAAACGTTATCTTGGATACATATGTAGAGATTTAAATCATAAGTAATTACAGTTGGAGACTTAAATATGAAATCAAATTTCTTCCTTTTTGCTAATTATTAACGGTGTTGTTATCATATTGTATAAATATGATATGATCTCGATGCAGAGCGAGAATAGATATACCACTAGAGATTGATCACGTCTGTTGTCTACTTTTCACTAAATTTACTCCTAAAGAATAACTGAAAGCTTTAAGTAGATTTGTCATCTATAAAATAGCAACAAGTAGGTACTTTACTTGCAGGAATAAAGTTAAGCGTCGTAATAATGTTCTGCAGCTGTTAGCTATCTTCAAATTGACATTCAGGCGCCTTGTTTTTCTGCTTTAGTACCTTTCACCGTCATATACCGTAGGTAAGTTTACATTCTTCGTGGGCTTTACTTCTGGAGAAGTCGTAACCCATGTGGCTCTAAATGCAATGTCTGTTGGAGTAAATTTCACTTACAAGGCAAATGCTTGTGTTCGAATGGGTGAATACAAACAAAAAGGAAAACATGTGCAATGTGAGCACCCCGAAAGCAAACAGTGATATCCGTTTTTCTGCAAGTTATTAATGTCTGCATGAGCAGTAGATCGAGTGTCATAACTACAGGGCGTCTGTAAAGCTGATCAGGGGGCCTTTTTGCGGAAAATGTTTGGGATGATAGAGAAGTCGTCGAACACGCCGTTATGTTAAGGGACACACACTGTGAATGAAAAAGTTGTCACAGTGTCCGCCGGGGGTCCCAGACAGGATCTAACCAACATTTTCTAATGATAAGGGGGTCAAATAGTATATCGTTAGAAAGGTATTGTGAAAAGAAATTGGCCGAAGTCTCTACGCTCCTCCTCTACAAATGCCCCTTGTTTCTTTTCACAATACATTTACAACAATCTACTACTTGACCTCTCTTACCATTTGACAGTTTTGGTTGGACCCTGTCTGGAATCCTTCGAGTTACTCTGGGATACAATTTTTTCATTTAATTGTGTATCCCTATAAATAATGGGATACACGTTCACCGATGTTTCTATCCATTGAACCCTTTACACAAAAATGGCCCAGGGTCATAGTTTATAGGTGCTTTGTAGTTATGATACGAGTTCCACTTTGGCCTATTCTTGCGGACGTTTACACCATCTTGCAGAAAAACGGTCATCATAGTTTGCTCCCGGTGTGTAAACATTATACATTCTTTTTTCTGTGTATTTACGCGCTTCTTGCCCAAGTACTTTCATTGTGAGTGTCGTAAACTGGATTTATTTTCCAATGACATGAGGAAGGTTGGAGCACTTTCGTTTTACTTAAATCAAATGTATGCCTCTTGTACTCAAATGTAGGACAAGGAATAGTAGTCTAGGTTATGAGCAACTACTTTCCACAGGAGACAAGAACGTATGATTTACATGAGTGATATGTCCATGTACATTAAACAGAAGAGTAATGATATACTTCTTAAAAGATTACTGCTATTGGGTTTAATGTACAAGAACATATTCAAGCGCGTTGCAGATTCTCCTTTCCTACAAAATATGGTAGGCCCTAATCTATGCTATTACTGGATGGTGTACCGAGGGTTATGTTAGGTTTGTTTACAATTTACATACGATCGTTGTACTGAACTGTAAAGAGTTTTTCTTAGATTCTGTTTGTTTCCGGTAATGTTTTGTTACAGAAAATCGTGAATTTGTGAACATAGCCCTCGGTAGTGTCTTGAAGTTTATACACTGGCAAAAATATTTTTCTTTCAAAGAATCATAAAGTCCATGAAATAGATTTGTTACAGAATTTCTTGAGAATTATTTAATTTATAGATTTGTCACTTACATTTTTTCCCTAGTCATTAGTCTTTCTTAGGAATATCGCACATTTTACCTATTCATTCTCCAAATAGTGGTGACGCTACTTTCCATCAGTTTTCCTGATTTCAGGTGAACTAAATATATTTTATTATGTTGGTTGCATGTGCTTATTTGTTAGTAGATTGGACGGATTGGCAGTTTCAAAAATACTGTGATCTAATTCATGACGCTATGCTACAAGGTTACATGAATATGTACATTTTTAAAATATGCTAAAAAAATGAAATCAAATTTATAAAAAAAAAAAAACAAATTGACCCTTTTCTCCTGAAATGCAAAGATGTACTCAGATTCATCATCTGTCTCTGCTTCTCAAAAAGTGAATGACTTCTGGCACACTTAAGAAAAAGAATCTTACGACTTCTGAATGACTTCTGTCTCTAGGTATAGTGATGTTATTATTATTCCATGGAGCACTTTGCTGCAAGGATTCAGTTCCTGCTTTCAATGTGAATAAATGCTAAAGAACTTTTGAGAGAAAAGTAAAGTTCTTCTCAATGATCTACACATCAAATATGGCATAGTTGGAATAAAAACAAGATTGATGCGTGCTAAGTTCTTGCATAGAAATTTCAGGAACTTTTAAGTAGGGGTTGTTACTCTTCAGAATAATTTTCCCTTTTTGCCTCACTGAACTATCTCGTATGGGATATATTACAAATAGATACGTCTTACGAAACTCATCTATCTATTCTCTCTCTCTCTCTCTTTCTCTCTCTCTCTCTCTTTGTATATATATATAGGGTTTAAGGTAACAGCACCGAAAAACTTGGTGAGTTGATTCCTTTTGTGAAATGAAAGAGAAATGTTTTAATAAACACTGGTCGAAAAATGTTTCCTTTGAGAGTTATGACAGACCAATATTCAAAAAATTATGTTTCAAAACACCCTGGGTTAGACACAGGAGGTCGTATCTTAAGACGATTAATGAATTACACAGAAACGTTTTTGCGTTCTACCTAAACAATCATGTTTTATAATTAACCAGTACCAGCGAAGCGAACGCACCATTAAATGAGTATCCTTATACTTCGGCTTCGTTTCTACAGTTCCTTTCGCCTTAGACGGTGGATAGTGAAACATGAATATTTGTATAGAGTGTATACTACTTCCTGTTTAATTCCCTAACAGTTTGGGATGTGTCCTACAATTTCTAAACCAGGGCGTTTAGAAACGTGAGTTTTCGAATTATCGGCTGTCCATAACTCTGAGGGGAGACTTATTAGAATACTATTTGTTATAGCCTATTTTTCTTTCATTTCATATAGCTATAGAAATAGCCTCCCAAGGGTTTAAATTGATCTTACCTTCCAGTCTGTGTATATATTTCGATCTTGGAAATCCGTAGTCATTCGGGAAACCTGCTAAGGTAGGGGAATTCGTGCCCTCCAAATCGGTCAGAAACCTCCTCTTGTTCCTTCAATTTGAACCACCTTTGAATAAACATGTGCGGTCCACGTAGGGCTTTGTTTTCATGTATAAGATACGATGCTTATCAAAATGTTTTGTAACATCTCTAGTCGTTCCGTACATCTAGAGGAACCCACATTATGCTTTACGTTTCGTTTAATTATGATATATTTTTTTTTCAAATTATCCTTTATTATACTTTATAGCTGTTATGAACGGTAAACACAACATCACTACTCCATTTTCTGTGCAGAAATTAATCCCTTTGTTCGAATTGTGAGACTGTAAAAGCAAGAACACTTTTTGCGTGATAAATTTCGATAGTAGGGCCTGCTGCCTACTTCTGAAAGCTGTGAGTTTATGAAACCAGAAAAAGAGATCACTCCCACAGAACCAGGCGAGCATCAACTAACTCTAATTTTATTCATTTTGTGAGGAATATCAGTGCAAATGGAATGAAAAGAACCACATGCACTCGCGCAACAGACAATTTTGATCGTAGCTTCACTATCACTACAGACGATTTTATTCACAATTGATTTTACTTTGGGCAATAGCATTTTGGAACTTTATTAAGAACCGTATGTATGCCAGTTTCGTGTATATTTTAGATATTCTGTGCTGAAAACAATTGCAAATTCAAGCATTGAACATTGAATCAACTAAACTTTGAACCTCTCTTTTGCTGAAACCGCACAGCCATTTGAATACATGTAAATTTACACTGAAGCATATGGATAAAATAAATTATCATTTAAATGGAATATCACCTCATTTTATTCATGTTTCATTAAGATAAGGAACAATACATGTTTAAAGAGAAAAACGTACTGTAATGTAAAAAAATCGAGCACAGAAATAGCACCTTTCAAATGAGCTAAGTAGAAATGCAACCTAGGAATAAAACGAATGAGTATTTCTATGATACATCACATTGCTTTATTTAAGTGTTATTATTACGAGTAATAATATATCATTAAAGAAAAAAATATGCATATTGTTGATTGAATGAGCAATAATCCATGAGCATTGTTGTTCATAATCCAATAAACGTAAACGAATCTATATTTATGGAAAGCACGTACAGTCAAATCTTATGTGCACAAAAGTCACATTAAAATGCATGTTCATCTCCTGAAACACCCGCATAAGACTCGTGCACCCAGACTTTACACTGAACACACTGTACCATATATTCGACTAAATTAAGTTTACAAAATATGCAAAACGAATTTTTTTCATTGATTTCAGAAGTCACATTTGAGACACTGCGAAACACTTTTTGGTGTTAGTGTTTCCTGAAGTTCATGCAGACCTCTTTGACGGTTCTGAAAGATTACGTCTTTGGAAACTCTTAATTGCCTTTGCCGTTGTTCTTCAAGATGTTTTTGTAACGACTCGATGAGAGAACTTTGTTCTTTGTGACTGCCTTTGGTATTCCTACTTCCTCTTGCTATTGGATTAGGCAGCGGCACTTTATTTTTTAAATACATCTTTAAGGCACGATCCATGGAAATATTATCATGTACCGATCTTGTGCGAACTCTAACAAAGAAGAAACCAGGAAAACAGTCGTATCACGGGAGCAGAAATCGCACTTGTGCGATTTTGGACACTGAAGGAGTGCGAATTTGGAAACTACGCAATTTTTGAAAAAGATGATTCTTTGCATACCTCACAAACGTAAAAAATAATAACTTGTGTTTGTCATTATGATAATAATGGTATTTTGTTTATCACTACTTATTGAAACGTAAGCTAATTCTTTACCTTAATCCATATTCTACTGTGAAATACACCGAAAATTAGTAAGGAATACTCCAATTGTATTGTACCGCAACTGTACACACACATATCTTACTGAACGTTGTCATATTACTGTGGAAACATGGGAGTATGCTTAAGTATTTAATTTAACTACCAGGTGTCAAGTTAGTACTAAAGTTCATTTTAAACTAGGGTGGTGCGATTTAGAACCCGGTGTGATATCGGGAACTCTCCCTTATTTGGCCTGAGTTTTGTAATTTAGAAAGTGTCAATTATGAACATGTATTAGCGTAATTTCTAAAGAAAAAAGTTCAATTCTGTTTAGTACTCATCAAAAGTCACTTTCACACTCTATACAAGAAAGTTCTTAACAATCTAATGACAAACTAATTGAATGAAGTTTTAAGGAAAGGCAAGTAAAGGGAATTAATATAACAATAACTTATGTGTCTTTATAAATACTAAGAGAAATAGATTGTACACACGTTTCTTTATTTCAACATTACACATTACCATTATTGTTTTGATAATCATTTATATCGATAGATAATAAGAACGTTATTTGAATTAATTTGCATATTTAATTTTATACCAGTAAGAGATGGCGCAGTTAACCATTATGGTATTTATAGAAAAATGGCTGAAATATGTGCTTTACTCGTAAAATTTATTTCAACCTTATATAATACTATATTTAGTAAGATATTTCTTCTAATATTTCTTGTTATAAATTTTGCTAGTAATTTTAATAAATATTTGTGTGTTCTGTATTTACAATTAGATATTTTATACTCAATGTATCATAAGTCTAAATGTAGTAATAAAGTCTCATTGTTGATATCTAATAAATTAAAATTGAATTGTCAACGAAAACAGTGAATTTGATATTTATCGATAATTTTAATCCATCACTATTCTTCCCATATGAATGCTTGACACAAATTTTCTATTACTAACGTCATTATATTTAGTTACTAATTTCATCTGTAGCCAATAAGAGATGGCATGTCATTAATATTCAGATCTTTGTCGTTGGGGACAAAATTTTCCTCAAGTTAAAGGACATGTAAAAGCTGGGAAATATACCGTAGTGGTTCCCAAGAAGTAAATTAAGGTTTTATTTTTAACTAGAAGAAACCGGACGAAGATATCGGAAGGGATAATAACCGACTAACCAAAATAGCCGAATGAAGTAGCTCGTGGTAGAGCATTAGCTTTACATTCGGGAGGTCGCGGCTTCGATTCCTACTGCGGACCATTCTGACTATGGTTTCCCAGGGTTTTCCTCTGTTCTACCAGATAAATGCCGGGATGGTACCTACTAAACAGGCCCTGGCCGATAGCCTACCTTCCCAACTCCTGTCTTTTTTTGTTGTAGTTTTGTTGTTGTAGTTTAGAATTGTTGTAGTTTTTGTTGTTGTAAGATATCCACTAAAAATTGCATCTGGGCTGTATCTGGTGATGGTTAAATAAATAAAGTAGATATTTCTAGAGAGTATAGCAAGTTTGACAAAATGAACTTCAATGGTAATGTACATATACAATGATTTCCAGCTCAATTACGTATATCTTTGTGATGGAATGACCTTCGATGGACTTCTTTTTCTAATACCCGGTATTTGAAGCATAACATTTTAGTTTGAAATTATTTATATGCTGCCAACATTGTTGTAATCGTTAATTTAACAACAATTTATAATTTTAGTTTCATTCTATCGTCCAAAGTTTCCGGAATACGTAATGCAAATCGAAAATCGTTAAAGAATGTTAGGAAAATACATTAATTTTGACCATAGAGGGCGATTGGACAGTCGCCCCGGGTTCTGATATCAATAGGGCGCCGAACGAGGAAAACGAAAAAGTGTTAGAAAAGAGTATATGACCCGGCGCCACTTACAAATATAGGCACCCCTATTAAATAAACATTATTGTCGGTTTGCAAAGAAATACATTTGGTAAATATTTTTTGCTCTCTCCGCTCGCAATTCAAACGTTTCATTAACAGCCACAATAAGTTTCTCTATTTATTACGTAAAGGAAGTTATTATATCTGACTTGTTAGTGACGATGTCATATGAAGGGTGCAGAGTAATGACTTATAATTCAAGCAGGAGCTTTTTCAAAATCGGAAACGATAAAAGTGTAAAATACGTTTTCGGCGTTGTGATGGTGATGTGTTTGCTTAGTTAATCACGCCTTTCTACTCAATCGGATTAATCACTATCGCAATAATGAATGTATGAAAATAAGAGGAGTGAAGATACACACTTAGCTGCTGTTTGCGCTGGAATATTAAAAATCTAGTTAAACATGGAAAATAATAACATTTTCGAACTTGTAAAACAGGGGCTGAAGGGATCAGAACTTAAAACAACGAACCAATTATTTTTCATAGACTACCAGTGATTAATTTTATTTCAATGACAAACGAAATGCTTCCAATTTGAAGGAATTTATTGGGATCATTTCTCCATCAACTACGGTATATCTCGAGGATATTTTTTTCTGTGCATCCGTATCAAATTGTGTTTTGTTTTATCTATCTACGTATTCATAACTTTCACCCATTAATAAATTAAGAATTACTATAATTTCAAACATATGTAATACATAAACTATATTTTTTAAGGTTAAATACAAATTCTTCAATCCCATAGAACGATATTGAAAAAAATCGTAAAGGTAGCCTCCTCTAAACTTTCGTTATATTTCACAAAACTTTTTTTTTTTTACCACAAAAGAACAAGGTAACTAATTTTATGGCCTACGGAATCCGGAGGTACAATGTCACGTTCATAACACCTGTCCATTGACACCTGTCCTTACCCAATTGGGCCCAATTTCAACCTTGTATTCCTATTTCTGCGAGATCCATCTTAATAGTGTCCTTCTGTCTGCACCTAGGTCTTCCTAATTGAGGATTTCGATTGGATTTCCAGTCAAAAGCTTCAAAGTTTTCCTACATATTTCTATTCTCGCTACATGACAAGGCCACCTAAGCCTCCTAGATTTGATTTCATTAACATGTTTGGCTAAAGAGTATAATCATGTACTTCTTAGTAATGAAGTTTCGCCATTGGCACTCATCTTGGGTGCAAATATTCGTCTCAGGATTTTATTTTGAAATACTTTTAGTCTGCGTTGTTCCCTTAACGTAAGCGAACATGTTTCACAACAACACAGATCAACAGGCATGATTATGGTTTTATGTACTTTAAGCTTCATAATTCTCGACATAATTCGGGATGACAAAAGATTTTTAATTGAATATTTAAAAAAATCATTGCTTTTAATAGACATTTAATTTGTTCGTTCCCACTGATATGATTTTGGCCAGCTAATATCGATCCCAGATACTTTAAAGTATCCTCTTTCTCGAAAGGTTTATTTGATACTTTGAAGCATGCATACCTTGCAGTATTACCATTCCAACGAACTTCCATGTATTTACTTTTCTCTGCATTTACTTCTAATTCGGTATGTGTTTAATGAGGCCTCTGCATTTCATTCTATTGTTCTCCTATCATCTCCTATCGGAGGTACATCATAAGATATAACTTGCTGAATATCAATCATCTGTAGCCCATGTTTGCTATCTTTGATTTTTACTATAGCATACTCCAAAATAAATTTGAATAATAATGTCTACAACGGAACTTCTTGTATCAGGTAATTCTTGACCTGGAAGGTCGTGGATAAAAATTTTCTAACTTGGACATTAATTTGGAATTCATTAAACAAATTTTAATTAATATAATTAGTCTTTTTGGTATTCCAAATTATGCAAGAGTGTTGTACAATGTTTCTCTCCTAACCGAGTCGTAAGTCTTTCTAGAATCAATAAATAATTTATGTATTGAGGAAATTGCATTCTCATTTCTTTTCGAGTATCTGTCGAACGGTAAATACCTGGTCGATAGTTGGCTGATTTCGTCTAAACCTAAGCTGATTATCTCCAATAATTTCATCTGTGTATAGGATCAATCTTGCTAATATAATGTTTGTGAGAATTTTATAGGATGTTGACAGAGGATAGAGGACAGAGGTTATATTAAGTGAAATGAATCAATAATTATTACAATTTACTTTGTCGACTTCTTGTGAATTGGAAAGTGATTCCTTTCTTATAGTCTTGTAGTAATTCCTTCTTGTTCCAGATAAGGAGAATTAGTTTGTGTACTTGTTCCACAGTTAGTTTCTTTATAGTTTCTTAATAGTTTCTTTATAGCGATTTATGTTTCTGTTCGGCTAGTCTCTGGAATATATGATTCTTGTGTGTGCATCTCCGTTTCCCCACGAACAATACTTTTTGGCTGCGTGTTAATTAAATTTTCAAAGAATTTTCTACATCAATTCAACATGCTATCTGTATCAGTGAGATTATTCCGTCGTCTCTAAATTTTAAATGCTTTTTTCTTTTACAATTATCTTGAAGTTCAATAGCTTTCAAAAACTCACTTTTCAATTCTAAACATTTTGTAAGTTTTCTGTCTGATGTGAACGAAATTTTGTGTAGTTATATCGTTCGGATTTTGTTACCAATGTAGCTTCGTCTGTTTTCCCTTCTCCGCTAGTTTGGTGCATTTGTGTTCGAACCACAGTTTTTTCGTACATATTTCCCCGTGTCCCAAATTTTGTGTTGCTGAAATTTTAATGCTATCCCTAATTTGAACCCAAGTATACTCAACATTATTGCTCTTAAAATCTAAAACAAATAATCTATTCGACAATTCAATCTGGTATTCCACTCTCACCTGGTTCTCCTTTAATTTATTTAAACTAAACCACTCTGTTGCAGATGATGAATATTCCTCTTATTCAAGGATAATGTTTCTGGTATTATCGCTGCTACCAGATAGTGATCAGTGTCACAGTCAGTTTCTCTGAACGACCGAACATCAGTTGTTCGATACTGTGTTTATTTGATTGTGTGTTCTTCAATCTGGTTAGGTCCAGGTGTATTTATGATCATCGCCTTGTGGGAATTTTGACTCTTCGCGATAAGGATTTTGGATGTTGTAAAATGTACGAATCTAACGCTTTGTCATTACTTTCGTTATCCAGACTTTCAGTCTCTATAATTGGTTTCAAAATATCCTCTCGTCCTATCTTAGCATTGAAATGCAGTAGTAGAATTTTGATATTACATCGTGCGAATTGTACATTCAAAATATCACACCAAAACCCATAAACGTAATACAATAACGTCTACCGTTAACAAATTCAACTCGTTTAATTGCTGATATTAAAAGGATCGAAATTAACTGTAGAACTCCCAGTGGGGTCCAATGGACCCCAAGACAATGTTTGTCAGTCTCCACTTCGTATTGGTTTCAGTCGAATTAAATGTTAAGCCGTTAATTTTCCTATTTTTATTTCCTGTTTTCGTTACGTAAGTATAATTTTGTTTTCTTATTATTTTGTCCGAAATAATGAATGATATAGCGTTGTTTACCAGACGGGATCCAATGGACCACGTGATTTTGGTTTTCACCCTCTCGTTTCTTAAGTGTCCAATACACGGCGCCATAAATTTGTTACTTCTGTTAGTAATAAAATTATTTATTTCAAATTTTTCAATTATAAATTATGGTAAACTATAATACCAATACTGTAAAATGCATTTCTTGTGAGTTTTGCAAGTTTCTTTCAAAATGTAAGTAAAATAGAAATTCTAGCTGTCGATTTGACTTTTATTGTTTAATTTGAAATAATCTTTCAAATCATTACAGATGACAAAACAGAAGTGCGACTCGGAAAGTTTCTAGTGATTTCGGTAGTGCTTTATGTAGTAGCAATGAGTGGGAGTAATCAAAAGTACCTTACCTGTGAACAAGTTTTCAATTGCTTCGTATGAAAGGAAGTGTGGATTCTGGAAAATACTGTGGCTACTTAATTTTAGATAACAAGAATGAACCAGATTATGTTTTCTTGGAAGGAAGTGGCAGTGATAGTAGTTCAAATGTAAATTATAATCAGCAGGAGACATTGGGTCAACCAAGTGCATCAGGTAGTGAAGAGAGATCCTATGTCTCAACAAGTGCTGAAAATTGGCATGTTCAACTACCTACAGCGATTCAAAGTAGAATACCAAGGAGAAACATTGTTAATGAGAATGCTGAATCTTTCCACTTTACAGTTCCAGAATGTGACTCAAAATCATCTGCATTTGTACTGTTTTTCTCTGCCACTTTGCTGAAATTCATATATAAATGGATACACACAGAGGAACGGATACTTTCCGTGATCGGTAGAACGAAATCGATGAAACTGAACTGAAGAAATGTGTAGGCACGTTGTTACTTATTTGTGTATAAGTCCAGAAAGAAATCTATCAGTCAATTGTGGAGTCACTAGGATGTGCGTCCAATATTTTCCAAAATAATAAGTCTTTACATATTTCAAATTTCGATACGATTTGATAATGCTGCCGAGAGACGCAGAAAAAAATACCTTCAAAACCGGGAAAGTATGGTATTAAAATTTGAGCTATATATGACAGTACAACAAACTATGTCTGGAAGATGCAAATAAACAGGAACAAAAGCTCACAAGATTCCAGAGAAATTGAACAAGATAAAAAAAGTAGTCATGGATCCCACGGAAGAAATTGAGAACCGTGGCCGCAATATGTGTAGAATTTGCATAGGATTTGTTTTCAAGGCGCTGACATTAGTTGGTACAATACCACGGAATAATCCAGAATTGCCAGCCGATTTCACGAGTTCTACGGGGAGAAAGAAATTCCCAATCATGTTTAGATTTCAAGACAATGCAATGATAGTATCTCCTTGTCCTATGCCACCTTAAGTTGTAACTCTTCTTAATACAATGCATTCTCACCCTGTCTAACCTCAAATCACAGAAGATTATAACGCAAAGGAAAAGTGGATACCATGGATCAAATGGTTCAGTATTTTAGCTTCAAGTGAATTACAAGAAAATGGCCCATGTTCATATTCTAAGCTATCGTAGATGTAAGAGCATTGAATGCTTATATCTTAGGGACTTTCTTTCACTCCGTGGTTTCAGAGAAACCTCAAGAAAAAAAATACAACTTCGAAAAGAGGAGGCGATCAATATGAAGACATTTATGACATTCCAACTACTCCCAGGACTACAACCAAGGATGATCGTGAACCAGCGCGAAAGACGATATGTGACCGTTTAAAGGACAGAAAAATAGATAAACCTGCACAAGTTGGAAAAACTACGTTTGCAATGAAAAGTGGTGTGTGAAATGTGCTTAAGCTCTTTCTATTGAACGTTAAGTTATTGGCTAAAGACATTTCATCACCATGTTTAACAATTTTTGTGCTGTCAGTTATAAAAGAGCTAAAATGATACGTTTTTGCAAAATAATATACTAGGAATTACAATGAAATGTTTGTGTTTCCTAAAACTATATGTATTTGTAAACAGAAAATTAGAAACAAAATTAAGAAGGAATTAGAAAGTGGTAAAATGAAAACAAACATTTTAAAAATCCTAATTCAAATATTATATTTCAAGTATGCGAAATAACAAACATAATTGTGAAAGCACTTTTGAAATAATAACATAATATTCTTATTAGAATGTATAATGATACATTTGAAACTTATGGACATTAAAAGAAATATAACTGAACCATTGTTTTACTCTGATTAGCATAAACCTGAAGAGTGTTGTTAACTATTTCTTTACTCATTTACAAAGAAGAAAACTAAAAACTATTTCATTTAAATACTAGTTTCAGTCCTGGGGTCCAATGGACCCCAACGGTATTTAACGTCAGTATTACTTTTCGGAATTCTAAGGGTTAAGGGCGCGATAATATAAAATAAAATAAATATTGTCATTGGGCCCTAGATCTCATATGAAGCTGAACTTGCTTCCAGGGATGGACTGATATAACCACTGAAAGATCCAAGCCTTGCGAAATATGCAAGAAGTTTATCAAATCTCTCTAGAAGCTTAAAGGATAAAAAAATACTCCTACTTATGTATAATCAGTTAAACCACTCCTCTTAGGATTTTAATGCTTCTTTTAGTTATGAAGTCTTAAAGATAGCTTCTCTGTTAGTGACCATGTCGTCATTTTAGACGGCTACCTTGTTCTCATAGTCTGGATGTTATTTTTTGTGCAATTACGCTATATTTCAGGATGATAATGGGAACATTCACAAAGCCGGAACTATTTGCGGTGTGGTTTGATTAATATCGAATCCTACGGAGAATATGGTCTTCAAATTTTATGCGAGAAATACTGTGTTTAACGATTATTTCTTATTTCCAAAATGCTACTTTTTATATAAATTCCTCATTACAAATAAGCGGACACATAACAGAGGATTAAAACATAAATCCAAATGTAATTAGGGTAAAGGTATATCACAAGAACCACTAAATGAGGGACTAGGGGAATAAATTAAATGAACTTTTATTTATGAATAACCAACTATAATGTATTCTAAAGCTAAACCTAAACATTTATACAAATCTGTTTCTAGAGAATGAATGCTGGACATTTTAACTAGTTGAAATGTCTGAAGTTTACACGGAAAAGATAAGTTAATAAACAGTATTTGTACCCTCTTCGTCCATACAATACTGATTTCAATAAAACGGCGACTCAGTTTTAGAGCATGCAGTCCTTAGTTCGATCCCAGCTCTCGCCAATTGAATTAGGACAAACATCGCGTGTGTGGGTTTTCTCGGGGTTCTGTTTCCACTCACTTTCTTCATTACCCCATTCCTTCATTTCTCATCATCACAATCTTCTTTAGCCTAGCAGGCATAATCGTGGGACGTAAAACTTAAATAGTTAACTCTTTATTTCATTTCATTTCAATAAAATTTATAATGATGTATATCCGTGGTACCACACTTTCCCACACATTTTATCTGTCGATGGAAGTAGAGTTTGGACTTAAATGGCATCGGGAGTCATTATTCATCTTAGTGACTAAAGCAGCGTAGATTGGAGACTAACATAGCTCGTTTTTGATTATTTACAGTTATAAACACCTGCCAACTCTTACTCTTCCAATGTCAATGGGATTTAACTAAATCTTAAACGACGTTGAGAGTGTGATCTTAGCGACCGAAAAAACTATGGATTAGATACTAAAATTAGTGTTTTCTATTATATTTTGAATGTTACCCATCGGAGACCCGTGACGTCTCTCATACGTCAATGGCGAAAAGTGGCACTTAAATTGCATTGCATATATCACTATTCATGTCAGCAACCACAAAACAACGGCTTCAACACTAATATCCGTCGTCTGTAATTATTTATACATGGCATTTTTCTTACCTCATTCCTCACCTACTCAATCAGATAGGAATACATTTAACTTTAACTCTATCCGGAGTGTCATTATGGTTACCCCAAACGTTAGGGGTTGAAATATTATTATTGCTCGTGTATATTATATGAATGTAATTCTGCCCAAAACTCTTTATTCTTCCTTATGGCGAAATGCAATAATACTCTATTATAGGCCAGGGTACACTTATGTTTAAAAAATAATTAAAATCGGTGATCCATGAAAAATGTTTTCTCTTATATGGATATTCTACTATGTTAACATTGATGCATAGGGCTGGGGCCTACAAAAACATATCGGTTTAAGAACAGCGTAACATTAAATTCGACTCTGGAAAAGGGTACTCCGTCCAAAGATGCTATTCTCCAACATAATAATTTGCACGTTATAATTTAAATATCAATATAAATTATGCAGATAAAATTGCATAAAAAGTTAAAGTTTAACACTTACGTGACACTTGATTTTCCTACTCCTCTTGTAATTACTACAGGGTGTCTATCATATCACATTCCAACAGAAGTCTGCCAACATATTCACACTCCATTTATTACTGTAGCGCTTCTCCATGGTAGATATTTGGTGGTGAAACCTTTCCCCGTGTTCGTCAGAGACCTCCCCCAAGCTGTACATTTCAGGAAAGAAGTCCAGATGCCAATGCAGGAAGTGTAACTTTACAGACATATTATATTCCATGTTACGAAATGAAGAAATTAACATGCCCACAATGTCTTTGTAATCAGGTGACTTATGATTCAATAGAAACTTACTGCACACTTCTCGAAAGGCCTCCCAAGTTTAATTTCCATTTCATTAAGCTTAGAATAAAATGTAGTATCCTTAAAAAGTCTCTGATTTGAGGTCCAGTAAATACACCTTCTCTCACCTTGGCCTCGCTGAGTTTTGGGAATAGTTTTTTGAGATGATTAAATGCTTCACCATTCCGGTTCAGGGCCTTGACGAAGACCTTCATGAGCCCTAATTCGATATGAAGCGGTGGTAAGAATATTTTCTCCGTATCTACAAGACGTTCGTTAGCTTTGTTCATCTCCCCTGGGACCAGTTGCTTCCTTGGCGGCCATTTTTGATGGTTTACTAATCTTTGGCTCGACCATCCCAATGACACAAGAAGCAGCAGTGCTTTGCGTAACCTCCTTGTAAACCGGTGAGGATACAATAATCTTAAGGTCGGCGCATACAGACCACTGGAACTGTTCGTACTCTTGTGCAATAGGTTTCGCATGTTTTCATATGTTTCTTTCATATGTACAGCATGAGCAATAGGGATGGCTGGCTTTTCATTGCCATTGTGTAGAAAACTGTCTTGAGACTTATCCTAGAGGAATCTACGAATAGCCTCCAATCTTTAGTGTTGTAGTTCCGATCACCGATTCTACACCGGAAGTACAGATGGTAGGCTGTCTTCAGGAACGATGACAATGGCCTACTTTGTCCATTGAAAATAACTTCCCACATATGTAGCAAAATGAATCTGTCGAATTGTTGCAAGTTCTCTGCATGTTCGTTTAACACAAACGTCAATATTTTACGCAGAAATATTTTTCACCTGCGGTATACACAGACACATCGTATCACCACCTTCTAACACGAAGGTCAACTCGAAACTGAAATATTTGTTTCACGGGACAATGTGGTGTGTGTCTTGGCGTCTTTTTTCAATGATATGTCTGTCGTCTAGACAAAAGGGCGCCGACAGGAGGTCACAAGTTGGTTATGAAAAATATGCAGTGTGGAACGACAATAAATCTTTGTAACCCAAGGGGAGGGGGTACGTTTCCGGGGGGCTTGAGCTAGAGAAAAGAATGTTCGTGGGTTATGCTCTAGTAACAGTTCTTGGATTAACATAAAAATTCAGATTTATCCACTCCAAACACGGAAAACACATATTAAATACGAAGAATAGATCTTTCTGTCAATTATGGAAACAGCACACCGCCCCAAAAAAAACTTACGTGCTGGAATTTTCTCCATGAGATATTCGTAATCAGCTTCTCGAAATCTATCCGGTACACCCTTTCACCCTCGTAAATATTCAGAATTATGCAAGTGGTATGCAAGCGCACCCCTCATTAACATATTTATCTCTTATTTAACGCAGTGACCAAGCTTCATATTTTGGGTTATGTCGGACAGAACGGGGCCAAAACTAGTGAAAAAGTAAATGCTTACAGTAAGAATGAGTTAATATAATGAAAGGATAATTGATTTGTGAGTAATTTGTGAAGCACAATTGTTGAAAACACAATTAGGAAAGTGTTATATGTAATTAAAAATAACTTAAAACCACAAAATACGTACATATTTCGTTGTGAATATCATATCAATGGTGTAAAATGTCTTTGGTGAAACAAAATTAACCTAACCTTACCTTACCTTGACTAACCTACTCTACTCAAAGCTAACACAAATAACCTCAACTAAGGAAATCTAACCAAAATTACCAAACATTTGCTTTAAAAAATAACAATTTTTGGGAAAACTTTCTGGCCCCCTTCTGTCAGACATATGCCCATATTTTTATTTGGAATTAACAAACAATGATTTATCATATCTAGTATGTTTTTATTGTATTTAGGTAATTATATTCTCCGACAAACTTCTCAGGAAACCTTGTCATCTACTGTATTATAATGCGTACATACTCTCTTGGATCTTTTGGGTCGTTGAATAACCTGGTAAGACGGTATATATATATATATATATATATATATATATATATATATATATATATATATATATATCTGTCTTTCGTTTTATACAAAGGCAAATATTACAATTTTCTCCTGTGATTCTTTTGTACAAGGGCTAATACACAGTACTATAAATTTGACCCTTGTACACAGAAAAAGAAACCGGAGAAAAT
Source organism: Thermobia domestica (assembly GCF_964235325.1). Lineage (NCBI taxonomy): Eukaryota > Metazoa > Arthropoda > Insecta > Zygentoma > Lepismatidae > Thermobia > Thermobia domestica. The sequence continues at coordinate 61,863,460 of NC_137463.1, forward strand.
AATTAATGTTTCACCATGTTATTCACCTCGAATTGACTGTTTCACTTCGAATATCAATACCAATACAATGATGTTGCTTTCCTTGCTACTTGATTGAAATCAGAGTATGCAAAAATGTTCTTTGATTGGTAAAAATGCACCTACGTTCTTAGTTATAATACACAAGTAATGAAAACAACTTATAATTTGAGTCAAAAAAGTTGGTTGTCTTTCTGAAGAATTACGTACATTTTTCTTCACCCTCTGTACATATGTTGCAAGTTTTTTTCGATACCACAGTACTGTGTTCTGTGCAAACAAGCTTCATGCACTTTGTACATGCTGTGCGATCTTTTCTGTCTTTCTCGGGGACAAGTGACACCTCCCCTGGGAAGCAGACGTTCTTGGAATGTCCTCTTCTCCAGAAATCTTTAATTGAAAAGTTGGATCCAAGTATTTCATGAAGCTCAACACTGTGTAATTGAGACCCACAGAATTTTGTTTCCGTTTTTCAATTTGAGGGAAAAGCAACACTTTTCCTAACGATAAGAGGAATATTCTGCGCCTGTCCTTTCTCTGTAACTCCCACTCGGGGAATTTTGTCACTCAAACTGCGAAAACATTTATAGCGACAACTTATTGGAGAATATTATCATAGGCCATCGCTTGGTTTTACTTTTGCTAGAAAATTCTTTGCACATTTTGTATATTGTATCGACGCCTCCCTTTGTATCATTGTAATGGATGATTATTTCGGACTTCCCTTCTAAACCTTCAGATATCTTCGCGTTGTGATGTTCCGTGGATAGAAGAACAACATCGCGATTCTTGGCTGGACATGCGACAGAAGTGTATGTTTCTTAGTGAAGCCAAATACACTTGAGTATATTTCTCGTCGTGTGTTTGGTAAAAACTTCGACGGAATGTCTGTTTTGTTTTTTCTTATCGTCCCACACAATGTGAGGTTCTTCTCCAATAGAACAGCGGCGAAATGCATGGTTGTGAAGACGTTATCTGTTGTTATGCCATAACCACCTTGCAGATGGCTTACAAGGTCTAGAACTATTCGTTTCCCTTGGTCTTTCTCTGCCTTCTGTGCTATCTTCCCAGCATAAAGTTGTACATTGTGTACATACGGAATTGTGTTCTCAGCAAGCACCCAGTGTTTTAGGTCATATATCTGGCTTATTGTTCATATACACTCTAAACGGAGCCTTCCCCCTAAACCCTACAAGTTGTTCATCAACACACAGACGTCGTCCATGATTCAGGTTTTTCCTGCAATTCTCAGCAAATATTTCAAAATTGTCAAAAGCTCCTACAGTAATAAACAAACCAACGTAAGCCGTTATTTCTGTCCTCTCAGTTTGTTACCAGGTACGAATGTTTTCAAGGTGATGTTCGTTCCATTTATCAAATACTGAAACTTCCTTTCTGCTTCTCTCAATCACAATGATATCAATAATTAGATCTGAAATAGAAAGCTTGAATGATTCGTCCATTTGAGTGACGGAAGCGCTGTGTTTTGTAAGGCCACGTTTCTGGTGTAATACGTTATGCGCTTTATATCTTCCCTGTGTAAATGACTCCCTAAACCACTTTTCACCAGATTTTGCTGTCATAAAACTGCTAATATGGGCTGTATGTTCACCTTCACTGTCACTAGATGATCCACAAAGCATGTCAGCACATTCTTCTTCACTTTGCAAATAGTCTTCTTCAGTATCTGATTCTGAAAGTGCAAACACTGGATCGTCGTAGTCCTCGTCGTCAAGATATCTCACGATTTCATTTTCTGTGAGACTAGAACCCGATGCACGAAAAGTTGAAGCAACTGGGCTTCGTTTTCGTTTCTGATACATCAGAACGCACGGTTCAAAGTCAAGTACTAACCTTCAGCACTGAGCACTAAACAGCAAAAGAATACAACTTCGTCAAATGCGGCTAAAGACAAAAAACAGATTATACAACAGTGGCATCTTTTGTTAAAACAATCGAACTTAGATCAAAGTAAAACAGAACACTATCGTCAAGCGTTACTACATAATAGCGTTCACAAAATCAGCACTGCAATCAGTGTTTGCAACTCAGAAATCTCAAAAGAGAAGAAATACAAACAACAAACGTTAAGCACCAACGAGGGGTGCAGCTGCACCCCACTACCAAAACTAAATATTCCACGTCTGAAAGTTTTCTCTGAAATGTTCTGAAAGTTTTCTCAAAGAAACGTGACACTTACAAAAGCAATATCCTAAATGCATACATTTCTGGTAAAAACACAAATGAATTGTGCATAAAATTGAAGTTGGTGTGCACGTGCACACCCCTTGGGGCTACGAGCGTTAAATACGAAAAAGTATGATTTTTCTGTCAATTATGGAAACAGCATCACGCAAATAACCTTACGTGCTGGAACTTTCTCGATGAGATATTCGTCTTCAGCGTCTTGAAATCTACCCGGTACATCATTTCACCCTTATGTGAATATTTTCTTGCCGACCAGTGTTTATTATTATTATTATTATTATTATTATTATTATTATTATTATTATTATTATTATTAATTGTAAAATCTGACAAATTAGTTAAACAATACTGATTCGATGTATACCTTCTGGTCAGAAGATGGCAACCAAAATCATTTCTCATATTTACTCCCAGAAACACACAAAGCAACGATTTATATCTGAAACTGCATCAACATGTATAGTGTTCTATTTATGTTGGAAAATATTCTAAATTCTTATTTTTTTTATTATGTTGTTAGTTTAAAAAACATTCGAAATATTTAGAGTTTCAGAAATGAAAATGTGGTAAATATTAATGTGTAGATGTACAATTAATTAATGGAGGCAAAATTAATTGAATATTTTCCTGTATGTATTTTTGGAGCATGGTTAGATATCTTCTGAACTTCTAGTTCAGGTTAGAAACTAACCTTTCTATTCTAAAACAAAAAATGGGATTGTTAAATCTTTGGTTCAAATATTCGCATGGACACTTTTTAAACATAACGCAACACGGAATTCATATTTTTATGTACACTCCGCATCAACAAAATTGCGACAGCTAACACCGTGCAGTTAGGCTACCCAATATAGGCCTACACCTTCTTTTCAAAAAATCGTGTCAGGTAAAAAAAACCCTCTCTCTCCTTCTTTCTTCTCTCCCATACTACAATTACCTAACAACATGAGTGCAAATCTAATTTCAAAATACATATGTATTAGTTTCGATAAAATGAAATAACAAAACCGAGAGGAGACAAGATTCATAAGTTGATGTAGGGAGAAACTGAAACACACAAAATGAAAATTTGAAACCAATGAATGTCTATTACACAGAGATTCAGAAATGAGGCAGAGATACTGAGAGAGTGAGAGAGAGAGAGAGAGAGAGAGAGAGAAGAGGAGAGCAGAAAGAAACGAAAAGGGACAAGAGATAAAAATGTGGAATTCAAACGTAGTAAAAAAAAAAGAAATAAACATCATAATGTTCCGTTTAAAGAAATCCAACAGTAATATAAGAATAACTTTTCGTTTTACATATTTTTTTTTCAAAACTTGTAACGAGTCGCCTCTGGACCATACCTGTAACCTATGTAAGAATGTACTCGTTCCAAGATATCTTGTTGTGGGAAATAATAATAGATTAATTGAATTTTTGTATAAGGGAATACATACTCATAATTTTGCCTTAATTAACGCCAGATTCTGTTTTATTAAGGAGAATTATAATGTAATAGAAGTTTTATCTCTATTTTAATTTATTCTTTTTTTTTAAAAAAAAGTAAAAAAGAGCGAAAAGAAGTGCTGCTCCTTTACAATATGAAAATTATTCGAGTTAAACGAGGGCGTGGTTGTTAGCGTGAAGCTTCCAGTCAGCGAGACCTTGTGTAGTCGCTGACTCTTCTCTTATGATCCTTAAGTAGTGTCTGTGTGTGAGCTTTGCTTGTGCTGTTTCTTCGCTTGTCCGTTGAAGTGGTAAGTAACGAACAAATTGGAAGTGTGTGCCAAGGAAGGAAAAGTACTTTCTGTCGTGTTTTGTGCTCGGTAATATATATCTTGATATTGCTAATATAAGTAAGTTTGGCGAGATTAACGCAATTCCGAAAGTTTCCTTATTTTTGTCGAAAAGAGCCGGAGCTGGAGTCAAGGGGGCCAAAGTGGAACTTCTTGTATACCCGCTTATATTGGTGTTTTCTCATTCTCCTAAGTATTCATTTAGTGAATACTGTTCTTTCCTTAGTTTTGTGATGATTTTTGAGAATAATGGCTCAGTGGTTGAATTCTGTGTAAATATGAGATTAGAATTTTTTTTCCGAAGCTAAAAGCAGTGTGATGTATTAGCCGAGTTCCTATTATATTGTTATTGCAGAAGGCTTTTTGGAGTTTAACCGCTTTACCGGAAGCTCGTTTCGAAAGCCTAACTTTTCCTTTTTGGAAAAAAAAATCTGTACTTCATGCAGAAATATTAAGCTTGAAACCGGACTTGTGCTACATACTAATTGGCATACATTTTACCAATATGTTCGATTGCTCTAAACGTCAAGAAGTTAGAACAAGGTGCCGAGGTCAACATTGCAATGGCTAGAGTGAACGTAATAAGGATAAATAAAATATTATATTAGGTGAGTGAAATTTCCTCTAATGAGTAGTTGTGTCACGTTCTATGTTTCACGGTTTGAGGTTGTGTGTTGCAATTCCGCTTTCACTGATTTAAACTGTCGGTTATATTGTCCTCATAGGGATCTGTTTCTATGTGGTAGAATTGCCTACCCCTATATTTTACTTTCTCGGTGACATGATAATGTGGAAGGTTTTTTAATTGATATACGAATGCAAGTTATCCAATATTCCTTGTAATTATATTGTAGCATTATGGAATGGGTCTTTTTTGATTATCCGTATATATATAAAGTTCACTCTTGGCATCGAATGGTTTCCTGAACTCTCTTGTAAAGGATATGAATGAAAGACAATATTTGTAAATTAAAAAAGAAGGAAGAGTATTTGTAGCCATAAGTAGGATTAAATTTAATTACAAAGAGTTGATACACATTAATTTAAGGATTTTGGAAAATTTTTGTGAATAACATGCAGGCTGTTCGGAAAGTGATTGGACCGGAAATTTTCATAACGTTTTTTAAATGAGAAAAAAATGTGAATGAAGAAAGTTTGATTCTGGATTGGATTGTATTATGTGATTATAAAGGATTCTGAGGAGACTAAGCTAGATTTTAAAAAAAAGTGTAGTAAATGATTTTTTTTTTTCGCAAGTTAATTTAACTTTGAGATTTACTGCGGCCGATATTTCTTTGCATAGTATTTTGTGGTACCGGATTCTATATTTGATTTGAATAACGATCTTATACATTACTACTATGAATTGAATAATTCTGGCATTGTCGATTAAATGATGATTAATCAATTTTTACCTTCGAAGAAAACTGGAATATTATTTGAATCACTAATTTTTAACAATAATTTTTATATCGTATATTTGTATTTATGTTGATTTGTGAATATGTATTAATCTAACGAATTAATATATAGGCACAACCACTGTGTTATTTTAATAAAGTTTGTTATATAAAATTTGGTATTTTCTGTATATATATATATATACTGATTGATTGTTTCCCCTTTGTTTGTTTTTTAATACAAGGAGTATTGGATCGTATCACCTTTCAGACACAGGCTTGAGATAGGGTGCCTTCAAGTCCCTTCTGCCAGACCGTGCTAATCGAGTTTTAATCAATTCTTCTTCTTCTTCTTCTTCTTCTTCTTCTTCTTCTTATTATTATTATTATTATTATTATTATTATTATTATTATTATTATTAATTTTAGACATTCGATTTGGATTCGTTTCGTGGGTTAGACGGAAAGGGACGTTACAAACTATTAGAATACGTAGAGGATGCTCTAGAAATTCAGAAGTCACTTTCATAAAGAGAAGCATACTCAATTTCCACTATAACTGTAGATCTCCAAGACACATCAAAGATAATGTCAAAAGTTTAACACACATTCTTTGTTTCCGCGTGGTTAGATTGCAAATTCGATAGTGTTCATTGAACTTGCTGATCCAAAATACGTTCTAATTAACCCAGTTGTTCATATCCTCCATTTCACATTACTAATGCAAACTGAATAAAAAAATACACAAAAAATGAAACGAAAAATGGGAAGAAATAAAGAAAGATAAAATTAAATGAGTGCTATTTTATTGCTAAATTTCTTTCAGAAATACCCTATATTAAAAGTCCAAACTGCATCGTAATAAAAAGTTACAAATGTTCGAAAGGAAAAGTTTGTGTTCCTCATAGATGTAGCATGCTTTAAATTTCAACGTCAATAAAGCACATTGAATTATAGGATGGAAACAAATTTTGTGTCGAACTAGTATAAATAAGATTTTGTTTTCATATAACCAAAGAAATCTCTAGTCTCTTTCCAAAGATTTATCTGTTCCGAATATCTAACATCGATTTCTTCTCTTGCGAATTCGAAGCAATTTGAAAAGATAGAATCATCATTCTAGAGCTCAGACGGATCATCGTGTCAGTTGGATGATGTTGTTTATCTTATGGACCACCACTGGGTCGAGGATTCAAATCAGTAGTGACTACTAATTCGACTGAGACTCCGTAACCCAGAGGATAAAAATGATTTTTACTTATTCCGTTGCGTTTGAACAGTATTTCTTTCGAAGATGACCACGACTGAAAATATTTTCCCCAGAACACAAAAAACACGACGCCGAGGTTTCCGGTTACTTAGATTTTCTTGCTTTGTTTTGGCTTTGGAACACGAACATGCACAAGAAGTACGAGTGTTTGCGTGTGTGTGTGAGAGTGAGAGAAGTGAAAGACACAAAGGCAGGAAAGGGAAACGTCAAGAAAGAGATAGAGGGGGACGAATATAAATATGAAACATATTTATCTTTACAGTGTATGATATAAAACGCACACACTGTCTACTTGAATTATCGTTAGTGATGCCTTGTAAGTTCTGCAACAGAAGATGAATCTCTGTTTGCAGCCATTATTTTATGTGAAAAGTTCATATTACCTGATGGGGAATCGAACTTAGGTTTCCAATTTGGAAGTCTAGCACTTTACTAATACATCACCGATTGGTTTAAACTAACTTTATTTATAAATGGTGTATTGTGTCTTTGTGAAGATGATAACACATAAAATGTATACTAGAGATCAATGATGTGTTTGGAATGTCCTGGTAATTCCATTGCACTTTCCCAACCAACATTCGTAAATCGTCTCTATCATGATATAGGTGTTCGCTTCCACATTCTTACGTATTGATTGTCCAGTATTGTAAGTCAATTCTTTACAATTATCTTGTAAAAAATCAACTTTGGATTTGAATCTATGTCATAGAGGTATCATTCATAAGGCCGTTACGTTACAGCTACACTATTATGATACCTTAAATTACTTTCTAAATATTACTTACATTAGCAATGATATTTGGAAAGAACCGGCTTCTAACTGTAAGGTTATTTACAAGAAAGTGCACAACGAAATTCATTTATTCGACGGGCTATAGAGAAACTATTGCTCACTAGTAAAAGAGAACCATACAATCCAGGAAAAAAATATAGAAAGAAACAATAATTTCGCCGTGCAAGTTCATAAGTGTGTGCAAATAATAATAATTATATTAAATGTTCACATTCACAGTATAGTTGTCAGTTCTTATTATTATCATTATTATTACTAGCATCAATCACAAGCTTAGTTGGGTTTAATTGAGAAAAATAGTAATATGTTTAGTTACTCAGTGACTTTTTATTATTATTGAAGCGCTCTTTGATATCGGTCGTTTCGATGAGTTTTATATATTCTCTCCCACTCTGTGATGAGAGGAACGGCATTTGTAGTGTTTTTGTTCATCTCAGGGAGCCGGAAAACTATGAATTCGAAACTGATACTTCTTATTTTAATCATTTTTGTCTCCCATCCTCCAAGTTGCTTGGAAGAATTTGGATTTAAACAGCATCAGATATGTTACTGTTAATCTCTGAGACTCCAAAAACTATAGATTCGCCACTAATATATGTAATTTTTCCTTCTTTTTTTAAATGTTTCTCCCCCTCCCTCTCCCGTAAGTTACATCGTCAAAGTGATATGACAGAAACCATCTCCGGTTCGAACTTCATCTAGGTTGAAAATTTGATTGAGATTGGTTTCGTGGTTGAAGGGTCATAAGTTTTATTTATTTTTATATATATATACGTATCTCTCCCATCCCCCTCCCCAAGTTCTTCTGTTAAGTGAAATGATAAAATTCATCTCAGACCCGAACCTCATCTTTATTAAAAATTTGATCGAGATTGATCGTTTAGTTCAAGGATTGTCAAGTTTATTTATTCTTTTTAACTCCTCCCTCCCATGACAATTAAGTTATATCGTCAAAGAAAATATATAAATACCATCTTAGGCCCGAACATCATCTATGTTAAAAACGTGATAATGGTCGGTCGGGTGGTCCAACAGTGATGAAGTCACAAATTCAGCCACTGTCATTTTCACTTTTTTTACGTATATCTCCCTCTCTTAGGCCCCTACGTTAAAAGTCATCCGAGATCCGAACCTTATCTATGTTGAAAGTTTGATAGAGATCGGTCTGGTGATACAAGAGTTATTATTAGTTTTGTTCATTTCATATATCTTCTCTCCTCCTCCCCTAAGTTCTATCGTCAAAATGAAAAAAAGCTCTATCAATGTTGAAAATTTGATCGAGATCGGTACGTTGGTTCAAGAAATTAGGAGCCACAAACCCAGCTGCTTTCTATTATTACTATTATTATTATTATTATTATTATTATTATTATTATTATTATTATTATTATTATTATTTGTGAACTTTTGAAATTGCATACTGAAATTACTGCATAATATCTTTTATTTCTGTATTTTTTCTGGATTGTATGTTATTTCCTTTATAAGTGGGCACTCTCTCCAGGTCGTCGAATAAATAAATTTCGTTATATCCTTTATATATATACCTTTATGTATAATAACCTTACAGGAAGAAGCCTATTCGTTCCAAAGATTAGGGCTAAAGTAAGTAATATTTTGAATGTAATTTAAGGAGTAATGATAGTATAGGGGTAACGTAATGGCCTTACGAATAATACAGCTATATAACGTGGGTTCAAATCTTATTCAATTTGATTCAAAGTTGATTTTTTTTACAAAATGATTGTGGAGAATCGACTTATCATACTGGAAAACAATACATAGGAATGTGGAAGCAAACACGTGTATCATGATAGAGAAGATTTACGAATGTTGGTTGAAAATGGCCAGGGAATTACCAGCACATTCCAAACAAATCATTCATTTGCAATATACACTTTACGTGTTTCGTTCTCAGAAAGAAACACAACATCATTTATTAAATAAAGGTTGGTAAAGCAATCATTGGTGTAGTGGTAAAGTGCTAGACTTCCAAATGAAAAACGTAGGTTCGATTCCCCATCAGGTAGTATGACTTTTCGTATAAAATAATGGATGCAAACAGAGACTCATCTTCTATTGAAGAACTTACAAGGCATTGCTAACAATAATTCGAGCAAACAGTGTGTGTGTTCTATATCATACACTGTAATGATAAGTGTTTCATATTTATATTCGTCTTCCTCTCTCTCTTTCCTAACGTTTCCCTTTGCTGTCTTTTTATCTTTCTCTTCTCTCTCTCTCTCTCTCTCTCTCACACACACACGCACTTCTTGATCGTGTGCGTGTTCCAAAGTTAAAACAGAGCAAGAAAATCTAAGTAACTGTAAACTTCGGCGCCGAGTTTTTCGTGTTCTGGTGAAAACATCTCCAGCCCTGGTCATCTTTGACATAAATTCACTTTAAACGCAATGGAATAAGTAAAATCTCTTTTTATCCTCTGGGTTACTTAGTCTCAGTTGAATTACCGCGTCACTACGCGTTTGAATCCTCAACCCAGTGGTGGTCCATAAGCTAACGAACAACATCCGACTGACACGATGATCCATTTGAACTCTAGCGTGATCATTCTATCTATGCAAATTAGATTATATCCGCAAGAGAAGAAATCGATTCTGGATATTCGGAACAGATAAATCTTCGAAAAAGGGTAAAAAATGGTGACCTCTTTGGTTATTTGAAAACAAAATTTTATTTTTATTCAGTTCGCACTAGTAGTGTGAAATGGATGGTATGACCAACTAGGTTTATTTGAATGTATTTCGGATCAGTACGTTTCAATGAACACTACCGAATTTGCAATCGAACCACGCGGAAACAATGCATGTGTATTAAACTTTTGACATTATCCTTGTTGTGCCTCGGAGATCTATAGTTCTACTGGAAATTAAGTATGCTATCCTTTATGAAAGTGACTTAATGAATGTTTAAAGCATCCTCCATATTTTCGAATAGTTCTGAAAAAAGTATGTGAAAACAAAATTAATTTCTATATTACTGTTGGATATCTGGAAACGGAACTTTTTAATGTTAAGTTCTCTTTTACTACGTTTGAATTCCACATTTTTATCTTTTCTCCCTTTTTGCATCCTTTTTCTATCCTCTTCTCTCTCTTTCTCTCTGGCTCTCACTCAGTATCTATGCCTGTTTTCTGAATCTCTGTGTAATAGACATTCATTGGTTTCAATTTTTCATTTTGGGTGTTTCAGTTTCTCCTTACATCAATTTATGAATCTTGTTTCTTCTCGGTTTTGATATTTCATTTTATCGAAACTAATACATGTGTAGTTTGAAATTAGAATTGCGCTCATGCTGTTAGCTAATTTTAGTATGGGAGAGAAGAAAGGGAGAGAGAGAAGGGGTCTCTTTACTGGCACATTTTTTTGAAAAGAAGGTTATATTGAGAGGCCTAACTGCACGGCGTTACCTGTCGCAATTATTTGATGCAGAATGTACAAGAAACGTGAGAAGATACTGTTCTTTAACTATGGTGAAAAATACATAACATAAATGAATCGTTTTTGTAAACAATACAACAGAAAAAACGTTTTGAGAAAAATTACAAACACTGCAGTACAGATTATAGTTTCTGCAAAAACATCAATTTATTTATAGTACACCAAGTGTAGACAAGAGCTTGACAAACGCAGTTATCTCACAAAATGTATATATACGCGTAGGAAACACAATATTGCCGTTAATTTCATGTCTGAGATAACTTGACATGTGTCGTTTGACAGAAAAGCAACTCAAATATATACCCACAATAATAATATTTTTTATTGGTTTACTTCGATTTAAATATCTGCTTTTAAATCAGCCGGGAGGTAATGGACACAACGTCCTTAACTCTATATATGTTCAGCAAACAGGCTGAGGTGTGAGACAGAAGACAATATTGTTGTGGAGCAGAGTTGTGTGAAAGTACGCAATGTTGAGTGTGACTTCAATTTACAATTTCAAATTGAGACACCGTACATAGCTGCAAAAGAAGTCAATATACCATTTGAATCAGAGGTAGTGAATGAACGCACAGTGCACCTTTTTTGGTTTGTGAAATTTGGTAACGGATACACAACATTTAAAAATAAACTTACTGATCTCAGTTCAACAAGATGTTTTAATAAACTTCGTGCAATTTAATTCTCGGTAAAATAATAATACAATTCAAGGTGAACGAGGAATATATCATACCATTATCAGTAGTAGAAAATGGATCGATCTGGCTCATATTAGAACATATTACAACATACTTGCTCAACTCAGGAGCCCATGGGAAATTGAGCACCTTACACCGTCGACCCACGGTCTTTTACGACCTCCATTCTAGGGGTGAACTTATTCCCTTTTATAAGTATTTTTAGGGGGTGTACTCGTTCCCTTTTATGAGCATATTTTTAGGGGTGAACTCGTTCCCTTTGATGAGCATATTTTCCAACCCCTATTTTAACATACCAGAAATTACGAACACATAGAAGAAAATACTTAAGACTACGAAACATAGCAGCAGGGGTGTACTCGTTTTCAACCCAAGACTATGTTACATAGCAGAACTAGTAAAAGAGTATGGCACTTTTCAACCCGTATTTTAACTATGAATACACAGCAGAGCAGAGAATGCATAGGACTACGAAGCATAGCGAAGATTAAACATAGTTCATTTTAGGGATGTATTCGTTTTCTTTTACGAGTACATTTTAGGGGGTGTACTCGTTCTCTTTTATGAGCACATTTTAAGGGGTGAACTCGTTCCCTCTTATGAGCATATTTTCTAACAATATTTTAACATAGCAGAAACAGCAGAGCGGAGAATACATAAGACTCGTTCCACCCCTAATAAAAAGAGTATGGCTCTTTAACCACACAGAGACTACGAAACATAGCGAAGAATAAACATAGTCCATTTAAGGGAGGACTCGTTTTTTCCAACCCTTATTCGAACTTAGCAGAGAATACCTACTCCAAACCCTATTTGAACATAGCAGAAATTACATAAGATTATGCAACATAGCAAAGGGGGGTATTCATTCCCTTCAACCTCCATAGCAGGGCAGAACTATGACTTATTTTCCAACCCCTATTTTAACGTAGCATAAGACTACGACTACACACAGTATTCGTTTTTTTCAACCCCTATTTTACTATAGCAGAGAATACGAACACATAAGACTACGGGGTTGTACTCGTTCCCTTTTATGAGCATATTTTCCAACCTCTATTTGAACATGGCAGAACATAGCAAATTCGTTCCACCCCTATTTGAACATAGCAGAGATTATTTTCTTTTACGGGGGTAGCAACCCCCAACCCTCCTCCTTTCTCATCCAGGGCTTGGGACCGGCAATGGCGGAGTTTTAAAAAATAACATCATCATACTCTCATAAATGAATAAAGCATAACATCATTAGCATCAATAGTGGTAAGTGAGAATTTGTTTAAGAAATCGTGCAGTGAATAACCAGTTGCACGACATGCTAGATATAGAAAACAGTAATGTCCACACAATTGAGATAAATCACCTTGAATACGTCTATTATTCCATGTATAATACAGATAATTTCGTTTCAAAAACCTTATATGATGTATATAGGGAGGTATACCATAGCTATCGAAATACTCTCCCACACACATATTAGATATATAAACAGCAACCCAATGTTCACCAGGCTTATCACTAGAATCAGTATTTATAACTATGGCGACTGGAAATGTATGGATAAACGAAGGTAACTCATCTGCAGCATACACACCAATAAAATGATCTTTAGGTAAATTTTGTTGTAATGCTTCAAAAAGTTCAATTGTATTTAACATTTTTAAATTAATTAATATATATTTTTCTCTGGAAATCAATTTCTAATTCTGAAGAGAATTCACCATAAATAATTGCTGTTACAGGAGATGACAGTGCTTCTTTAAAATAAACCTCTAAACGTACACTTCCTTGCCCTTGTGAACTAGTATGAAATGCAGCACTTGTGCTAGAATATGGAGTTAAAACAAACACCAGTAGAGTATAACCATTAGGATATTCAGCAAGTGAAATATCATTACCTTGATTAGAATAATAAATATCTGAACCTGTAAATAACATAGAATATGCTTGTATATATAGCTTATTATCAAAATCCGGTTGTACTGGTTAGGATGGAACCTTAGATCCATCAACATACAGTGTAAAAAACGACATACTAAAATGTTGAAAATTGAACGGATTTGTTTGATAAGTACCATTGAAAGCAGCATTAGTAACAAAACCAATAATAATACGTTTAGGCACTATGCCTGAAAACAAATCTGGAAGTGTACTATCCATAAATCCTTGTGGCAGAGTTTTTGTCTTCACCTACACTTTTGTTAGAGGATATTTTATTCTAAATTTAGGATTTTGTAATACATTATTTTGTGCTATTTTAACTGCTGGTGATACATCAACCTTTTTCACAAGCAATGTTGCATCTGTAATTACAACTTTTCCATCAGCATCTGCGTCACCCATTAGACAAAATGTAGGTTTAGCTGGAATTAGTTTAATACGCAGTTGTACACCATTCAGTGAAAATTTCTCCTGATTAAATATATCAGCATGAATATAACCCAATAATTCAGATGACTGACTTAAAGTAGTGAGAAGAAAACGTTGTTTAAATCCAACATTACTGTCGGCTACACTGTCCATATGCCCTGCAGTATCTTTAAACCACATTGATGTTTGAAGATGAGTTGATTTAGCTTCAGCATTAACATTTAGTAGTTTTTCAATATGCGATCGATATGGATATGTATGTGAAGAGCAGGAAACAAGCTGATTATTTAAATATAAGTGCACTTCACTGAACATTGCATTGAGAAAATCATTTACAGGCCCAATTTTCTTATCGGCAGAAGTTAAATTAGAACCATCTGATTTAGTAATTTTACATTTAATATAAAACATTGTGTGCGGTAAGTCTATATAGTCATCCCCATGACCGGAGACAACAAATTCTATTGGTGCATTATCAGATATCGAAGCCACAGGCTTATATGGAACTATTTTATTCCTATAATACTGGTTTCAGTGGTTAAACCAGCAAATAAATCTAATTCTGATTTCATACACTCACACTGCATTTTTCTTACTATTAATATTCACACCTGGTAAAATTTACAATACTGTATTACGTCTACGAAAATGTAATTTTACACATACACTGCCATATTGGAAAGGAAGTGGATTACCTGTACTATCTCTTAAATCAATTATAATTTGATCAAATTGTTTACGTTGCACGGGCACATAATGAGGATTGTCAAAAATATGTACATTATTAATACCATGCTCTGTAATATTTGTATTTATACTACGTAACAATGGAGCTATGGTGTCACCTACCATTTGTGGTTCTACAATATCATTGTAAATATACATAAGTGTAGGTAGCGCTTTTTGTAAATCAGGTGGATAACGAGCATGATGAACAACTGCTATATCTTCCTGCTGTATATGATCAAATCCTAGTATTCTGGCTAGTTCAGGAGATAGGCGTACTTGTATATGCTTCTCTTGATCTTTTGTTACTCTATTAACCTCAATTCGTTTTACAGATGATTTGACTTTTAATTGTAAATTTAATATATCACTTTTATGATTAATTTGAGATAGAATATCATCAACATGATAATAGTGGCCTGAGAATATCATCAACATGATAATAGTGGCCTGGTAAGATTTGAGTTATGTTCCAGTTTTTTGTATTCGTGATAAGGTAATAAATATTATTTGTATATTTGGAAACATTCTGAAATGAACTTGTATAATGTACTTCAACAACAGCTGTTTCCCACACTCCCTTCTCCAGTACAATAGGATGATATATTTTACTAGTATAACAAGCAAGAGTATTTTGAGGAAAATATTCCATAGAACTATTGCTAGGAAGTGTGAGATCACTTTGCTCCATAATCAATCAAAAATATCTTTCGATCTTTTTATCCGCTTCACACCACCACTAAAATGAACTTTCTTTTTCTTCCAGATCCTACCAACACCTGATTTAATTTATTTTAAGCTTTATTTCTTAAATTTGTTTTAACTTCTTGCCATCGATCATGCAAAGACTCTTCAATAGGTCTATTATTATCTAGTACATCTCCTGCTACATTAATTCCTGTACGTATCAATTCTTTACCAACAGTTTTTGCACCTTGTTTTAATAAAGGAAATACAGTACGGAATAAACCTCCTAGAAAACTACCAATGCCATAACCTTCTTGATATGCTGTATCTTTATACACGTTAAAACCACCTTCTGCTTGATTAGTGTAGTATTTAAAATACGGATTATTCATCTTTCTTTGTATATACTAAAAACATCAATAGATTACAATAGAATATTAGTATTATTGCTTATAAGTACACCATTTACGTTTACGTTGTGGAGGACCATCCTCTTCCTTCTCGCCATCATCCTCTTCGTCTTCTGTGAGCTTTCTAATATAATCTATTCATTGAGGATTACCAATGTATTCTAAGGATATATTGGCTTTTGCTAATAATGTAGCAAAAGGTTTCCAACCGGCAACAGAAATATTTTTCTTACGATGACTAACAAAATCGGGTATCAAATCCACTATATTTTCACCTGGAATTAATTTATTATTAATATTCGCATTTCCATTATCGTCTCATTGAATATTTGGATTTTGTTTCAATTTACATAATAAAGGTCTTGCTTTACGTTTACAAATTTCAGGGAGTGTAGATATTATTTCATCATCATCCTCCTCCTCTTCTTCTTCCTCCTCCTCTTTATCAATAGTAGTAGTAGTAGTTGCTGTTGTTGTAACTGATGCCGGTTTTTGAATTACATTTAAATATTTTTGTAAGACTTCTCTATATCTTATCTATTTTTCTTCTGCAATTAAACTTTTATTATTTAAAATTTCTTTCATTTCATCATGAAGATTAGATATCGTTTGATAATGATGTAATTTTTCTGGTGAGATTAAAATAAGTTTTTGTGCGTTTTGCATAATTACTTAATTAAACTAGATAGTATACCTCCTAAAATAGGTGCAAGCTATGCAGTAAAAAACCACCTTTTTGTATAATTATTCGTATATCTTTTGTTTTAATGACGGACCTTTTTTTCACCAAATATCTCAGTTCCTTTTTATATTTTTTTAACTTATTTATCTCTGTTTTATTAAATGGAACATTTCCCTGTAATACGTTATAGGAACATTCACAAATAGTGCTAATTGAATCAGGATCTGCATTTTGTAAAATTCCCTTACGTGCTTTCGGTTTTGACTTTGCTAAAAGTTTTAACAAATGTACATTTTCCTTACTAATCATTTTTACGACTATTAAAGCACAAATAGTTGTTAGAGTATAAACCATATTGCAATTATTTTTTACAGGCACATAAACATAATTAAAAGAATCTGTTGGAAAGATATTTGTTCGAACTCGTTGCTCATCAGGAGTATTTTGTTTTAGATCAAAAAGTAAATAACCATGTGCAATTCGAGTTGCATCTTGATATGCTTCTTGAATAAATTTTGTATTACCTGGATACAATTGTCGTGCGAGATAATTCATTTGAGCTTGGTCTCTAAGATTTTTAAAGCAAACAATATAATGACAATTTAACGAAATATCCCGCATTCCTTTTTGTTGGTGAAAAATATTCTGTGTTATAAATATTACACTTATATTTCTATGATGGTTACCCTTATTAAAAATATCTACAATCCGATGGTCACACTCACGCATTAAATCATCAATAATTACAAGATGAGGACCTTCGTGTGCTTGAAATTCATTATTTTGAGGTAAACCTTCTTTAAACGTGCAGTCTGAAACAGTATCATACAACGGCTGCCATTCACCATAACACCATACAATCTTTTTAAATAACTTACTATAATGGTCAAGAAATGTTTTAACAAAATATGATTTTCCACAGCCTGTAGGACCTGTTACCATACCTGTAAAAGGAATTTTTCATTCCATATTTTTTCTCTTTCTCTATTACAGATATATCACATTTATTTTAAATGTTTTTAAATATTTTGCTTTCTTTTCTCCTTTACATAAAAACACAGCGTTTGTTGAAGAACAAATTTGATTTAATATATTTTTACTTGTGATACTGATAAACCTCGTGATGATGATGACAATTTAACTAAGCAACGAAAATTTACAGTGTTGCTAGAATTTAAAATATAAAATTCACTTTTGAAATTATATCTATAAGAAATGCTTGTGACGTCATGCTTCATCTATAAATTTTTAACTTTTCTTTTTTTTACAATATAGTATGCTTTAAATCAATCCAAGAATTTTCACTTTTTGGCAGACCTATTCATTTCACATTGGCCTTGTTATTTTTCTTTCGCAAAACTTTTTCAATTAAATATGTTTTAGGAAATTTCGTTAATTGTAATTCGTGTCCGTAAAATCTTCCCTCAATAGGTTTATTATTTGAGTCTACGAAGTGATATGTTGGAGGATTAGTGAAGAAAACTTTCGAAAACTTTCTGTACTCCAATTGCGTGTAAAACCTCTATCAAAACCAGGACGCTTAAGTTTACTAATTCTTACATATTCACCTATCTTAAATTTACTTTTTCTTTTTATCACAGAAAACTTTTTGCAATAGATGTTTTTCAATAGATGTTTTTCATTTTCTTTTTTAATAGCGTCGATAGGTTCATTTTAATAGTGGATGAATAGTATTATTATATTTATGTAGTAATTCCGGCAGAATACCAATCCATTTATAATTTCCCTGCAGTGTAAATTGTCTCCACATTAAATTACGTGATGTTCTATTAAATCTTTCAATAATACTTGCTTTCACATCACTGTACGTGGAATAATGTTTAATGTTATTTTGGTTCATCGCCTTCTGAAACTTTGAATTATAAAATTCTCGACCCCCTGTCTGTTTGTAAAAAATTGGGGATTTGTTTTCTTTTCTCAGTACTCTTATAAATGCTTGTGTAATTTCTTTCCCAGTTTTAATTTTCACAGGAATAGCCGAAGCATATTTAGAGAATGTGTCTATCACAGTTAATAAATATTTGAAATTTCGATTAATGTTTGCTAGACCTTTCAATTTTCAACTATTCATTTCAACTAAATCAGCTTGCCATAAATCATGAATACCTTTCGTTATAACGGGTATTCGAGGATAGTTTCGTCTTGCACCTTTATGTAATTCTGCAACTATTTGTTCTCGAACTGATTGTGACATATTTTTTTGTTTATTAATACTATAGATACAAAAACCAAAAAAAAAAACATATTTACAATATACAAATCTCACATGTTAAATCTCTACTATGATACCCCCAAGGAACAGTATATATATTACAATTTATTTTTTTCTTTTGTCATCATACGGATCTAGCGCTAATTTTGTTACCTGATTTGTTGTTAAATTGTGATATTTGATTTACTTTCAAATTGTGTTTTATGAATCGTTTCGTTTAGAAATAGACATCATTTATAATCGTCAAACGTAATTTGTTCTTTAACTACATTGATCCCTTTACATTTTTTCAATTCTTTATTTTCATCAGTTTTTATTGCATAATTTTTTGCTCGTAAACCAACATATTTAATGATAGGAACTCCATTTAATTCATCTTTCATTTTACCCAAAACGTGTTTATTTTTTGTGTTATATAAAGCATGATTTTCCGCGTAATTAGAAGTATCAAAATACTCATTCATGTCTTTTATATCTTTATAAATATCGTGAGTTTTAATGTAGCAAATGAAAGAGTCAGTATCCATGTAAGTAATACTAATATTATCTTGATATCGAGGTTTCATTATATTGTAATGTAATTCATACATTTCTAATTTTGATAATTCTAAAACTGTAGGTCCTATATAGATCGGTTTATTTAGAGTTAGAGATTTTTTAACGTACGGAATAATGCAAGATTATCTCCTAATTTTACCCAATTTTGAAACTGATCTTGCGCTACTAATTTCTTACACTTTTTTCATTATTAATTAATTTTGTATCAATTCGTATTCGTACATTCTCCATTGTCTTTCCGTATACAGAATTATTTAATAACTTATAGAAATCTTTTACAAATTCAATTGTAGCATTTGCACAACGCTGAGGTTTTCTTGTATATAAGATGCAAGCCATTTAGATTGACGAAACCATAATATTTTATGTACTATTACCAATATTAAACCTTGTTTTAGATAAAATTGTAATACTCTATAATGCAAGAATATAATTCGATTTCGATTTAAATGTTAATAGTAACTTTGAGCATTAACCATTCGGTGGAACTTCATTAGTGGGAGCACACGGAAAATCAGAATGGTATTCGTGTAAATAATTTGGATACTCTAAGTCCACTTCTAGAAAAAAAACATTCACTACCAGTGGGTCAATTGATAATTTCGTTCTTGTCTTGCCAATCGTCAATTTTGTCCTCCCACCGAAAACCACCATATGGTAAATAATCAATCATTGATAGTCCATACAGATTATTCATGTCAATATACAGTAAATAAGATTTTTCTTTTTCCGCATCAAAATCATGTACATAAGGATTATTAGCTTTTTCATACCTTAATACAGCTTGTGTGATGTCTCCACGAATCGGTTTTTCTACAAACATATACATATTGATATCTGATAAAAGTTCAAGTTCAATTTTTGTTTTATATAACATGGCTTGCCATGCCAAACCAGGTGCAGTAAAACAATTAATTGGGTCAATACTAAAAGCATTTAAACACGTCTTTCGAAAATTTTCCAATACATCTGCTGTGAGAATTACATCAAATTTTAAATATATATCATGGTAGTCTCCTAAATTTTGACACTTAAACACGCGTCAAATCAGTTTTGCATATTGATAGTAGGTCTCGGAAATTTGTGTTCCATTCAATTTGCTATTAAACGCCTCTCTTTCAGGAAATTCAGTTTCTTTAAATATATCTAAATTTGTTAAGTATTCATAAAAACAAATTCCCTTACGGAGAATTAAAAGAAACTTATCATCGGAAAAATATTGCTTTGTATATACGAATTGCTCAGGTTTTAATTTTGACACCAAATTTTCGAGACTGTACGGCAGGAATTTAAATAAGTCTACAAAACGTAACTCGATAGGTCTACCATTAAAATTAAAATGTTTGGAGAATGTGATGTAATTCTCAGTGCTTTCAGCAATTACAGATATATTGCGAGGTGTGCAACCTAGTTCTTTCATAAATAAATGTGCATCATAGGCAGATAAATTATGGAAGAATACAGGGATAAAATTACTCTGACGTTTAATTTGCAAATTGCAATTATTGCACACCGTGGCAATATATTCTCCAGTTAAATGGTTATGATGTTTACCTTTTCTATTGTTACTCATATATTTACTATCGCAAACAGAGCATTCAGTGGACAGATTATACTCCTGTAACTAAGAACTATTTAATGGTATTATTGGTTTTTGTTGATCTAATATGTTTATTATTTTTCTTAATTCATTCTCTATAGCAGACATAAACGTAATCGATACATTTTTCCCATGATAAATAACTAGATCTGATTTCATATATTTGTTACTCTAACACACAATATAACCAAAACTGCATGGTATATGTTCCTGAATTTGTATTGTATGAGATCCACTTTGCTTATTTATAGGTTTTAATAAACTTTCGAAATCTGCAACTATTATCACATCATTCTGTAATAACAATTTCAGATTTCGAAATTTTAAAACATCTCCTTGTTTCGGCATGTTAATTTTGGTCGGAGTGTGTTCTTTACATAATTTCTCATGTTCATCTAATTTTGATTTGTTATAAAAAGATACTAAACATCGTCTACAAATAAATGTCTCATGAGTACCTAATTGATGTCTAACTAAACCATTTATATTTGTAATTAAACAATAATGAGAGTTTAAATATAATAAATCTATATGGTTACATACAGCTGTGTTTTCGCTTATACGTAACGGAGAAATTGTTTCATTACCATAATCAATGCCATATATATTAATAGAAATTTGTTCCTTAGTAAATACGGAATTATACATATTTTCAAATTTGCTTATGTGTGCTACTTGAACAGGGAATTTTATATTCGTTTTTTCAAATAACGGTAATACAGTATTAATATATTGTATGTAATTATTTACACGATGTGGATGTTCTTTTGCGGGATACAATGCAGCTAGAATGGAATACATAAAACATCTATTATCGTTATTTTCAATATTTATAACACATTTTGTGGATAAAATCCTTTGAGGCAACTGTACATAAGTTCTTTCTTTATGACTTTTCAATAATGCATTGAGATTTTTTATAAGACAATAATGACTATTGCAATTTTCTTCACAATATAATAAATCTATATGCTTAAATACAGCTTTGTTTTCGCTTATACGTAACGGAAAAATTGTTTCATTATGATAATGAAAGCCATATATATTAATAGAAGTTTGTTCCTTAGTAAATACGGAATTATACATATTTTCAAATTTGCTTATGTGCGCTACTTCAACAGGGAATTTTATATTGGTTTTTTCAAATAACGGTAATGAAGTATTAATATATTGTATGTAATTATTTACACGATGTGGATTATCTTTTACTGGATACAATGCAGCTAGAATGCAATATATAAAACATCTATTATCGTTATTTTCAATATTTAAAACACATTTTGTGGATAAAATCCATTGAGGCAATTTTACCTAAGTTTTTTCTTTATGACTTTTCAATAATGCATTGAGATTTTTTATAAGACAATAATGACTATTGGAATTTTCTTCACAATACAGTAAATCTATATGTTTAAATATAGATGTGTTTTCGCTTATACGTAACGGAGAAATTGTTTCATTATCATAATCAATGCCATATATACTAATAGAAATTTGTTCCTTAGTAAATACGGAATTATACATATGTTCAAATTTGCTATATGTGCTACTTCAACAGGGAATTTTATATTCTTTTTTCAAATAACGGTAATAAAGTATTAATATATTGTATGTACTTATTTACACGATGTGAGTTATCTTTTACTGAATACAATGCAGCTAGAATGCAATACATAAAACATCTATTATCGTTATTTTCAATATTTAAAACACATTTCATTTTAGATAAAATCTATTGAGGCAATTTTATATAGGTTTTCTCTTTATGACTTTTCAATAACGCATTGAGATTTTTTATTAGACAATAATGACTACTGAAATTTTCTTCACAATACAGTAAATCTATATGTTTAAATACAGATGTGTTTTCGCTTATACGTAACGGAAAAATTGTTTCATTATCATAATCAATGCCATATATATTAATAGAAATTTGTTCCTTAGTAAATACGGAATTATACATATGTTCAAATTTGCTTATATGTGCTACTTCAACAGGGAATTTTATATTCGTTTTTTCAAATAACGGTAATAAAGTATTAATATATTGTATGTACTTATTTACACGATGTGAGTTATCTTTTACTGAATACAATGCAGCTAGAATGCAATACATAAAACATCTATTATCGTTATTTTCAATATTTAAAACACATTTCATTTTAGATAAAATCTATTGAGGCAATTTTATATAGGTTTTCTCTTTATGACTTTTCAATAACGCATTGAGATTTTTTATTAGACAATAATGACTACTGAAATTTTCTTCACAATACAGTAAATCTATATGTTTAAATACAGATGTGTTTTCGCTTATACGTAACGGAAAAATTGTTTCATTATCATAATCAATGCCATATATATTAATAGAAATTTGTTCCTTAGTAAATACGGAATTATACCTATGTTCAAATTTGCTTATATGTGCTACTTCAACAGGGAATTTTATATTCGTTTTTTCAAATAACGGTAATAAAGTATTAATATATTGTATGTAATTATTTACACGCAGTGGATTATCTTTTGCGGGATAACATGCAGCTAGAATGCAATACATAAAACATCTATTATCGTTATTTTGAATATTTAAAACACTTTTTTAGATAAAATCCATTGAGGCAAATTTTTAAAAGATGACGCTGTCAGGGGATCATATTTACTGATTTTAATTTCTAAGAGATGGTTAGGTTGAGAGCATTGAGACCACCCTGATTTCTTAATTGCTCTGTTTTCTTGTTCAACTAAAATTTTATTAAATAGTTTTTCAATTATAACAGTCACATTTGTACTCGGTAAAATAATTTTGTTACCACTATTTACAAAGAATCTACATGTTTCTAAATCTTTTGGTTTTACAAAAGTTGTAGCGAAAGAAAAATTTACTTTAAAAGATGTACTAATTTGTTCCTGTTTTAATATATCTAAACAGCCTTTCTTTTATTATTTAAAAAGCATCCACTATCCTCATTTAAAACATTATCACATTTTAAAATGATTTTTTTCAAATTATTATTAAATAGAGTATCATTTGGTAAGTTGATAGTATTTGGTTTAACCTTTTTCGTTGCAATTTTTTTAAATAACGCAATGTTACTATAATAATTCAGAAGTGAGTTTTGAGTATGATATTATTGTTATAAGATGTCTTACCTATAAACAACTAAAAAAACAAAACCACACTAATATAAACACACACAAAAAATTAGAACTTTACATCTGAAACACCAACAAGGAACTGATTAAAAAAAAACTTCTCGATCAGTCTTATTAAATAGAGTATCATTTGGTAAGTTGATGGTATTTGGTTTAACCTTTTTCGTTGCAATTTTTTTAAATAACGCAATGTTACTATAATAATTCAGAAGTGAGTTTTGAGTATGATATTATTGTTATAAGATGTCTTACCTATAAACAACTAAAAAAACAAAACCACACTAATATAAACACACACAAAAAATTAGAACTTTACACCTGAAACACCAACAAGGAACTGATTAAAAAAAACTTCTCGATCAGTCTTTTACACCTTTCTAATTTGCATTGCGCAATATTGCGTAATAGAGATGATGTCACTGAGTCACGGTCAAGGTTTAAATGACAAGACAGATCGCGAGCGATTAACATATACCTGTGTGATTGCATTGCGTAATATTGCGCAATAGAGATGATGTCATCGAGTTACGGTCGGGGTTTCCTCCTTTTTTTTAATCCTATCGTTGAATGACAAGTTATACCGCGAGAACTCAACATATACCTGTGTGATTGCATTGCGTAATATTGCGCAATAAAGATGATATCATCAAGTCACGGTCGGGGTTTCCCCCTTTTTTTAATCCTATCGTTGAATGATAAGTTATACTATTAAATCAGTATTGTCTGTTAAAGAGAAATCTAGCTCAATGTTTTTAAATTCCGGATGAATGACGTAATGAGAATTATCCACATATGGCGGAAGTTTTTAGGTAACTGATAACAAAACACGGAAGTTTACATTCCTTTGCAATCTTTAAATAATATCTGCTATGTTCAAATAGAGTTTAGAACAAGTTCACTTCTAAAATGACTATATTTGCTATAGAGGGTTAGAACGAGTACACCCCCTGTGGTATGTTTAAAATATGCTTATAAAATGGAACGAGTTCACCCCTAAAAATGGACTATGCTCAAATAGGGGTGAAATGAATTTGCTATGTTCTGCCATGTTCAAATAGGGGGTTGGAAAAGGGAACGAGGGGTGGAAACGAATACATCCCTGCTATGGTAAAATAAGGGTGATCCGCTCTGCTGTGTGTTCGTAATTAAAATAGGGGTTGAAAAATATGCTCATAAACGGGAACGAGTTCACCCTTGCTTTATGCTATCTGTTCATAGTCTCTGTTATGGTAAAATCAGGGTTAAAAATGAGCCATACTCTTGTATTAGCTTTATTATGTTACATAGTCTTATGCTATTTCTGCTATGTTACAATAAGGGTTGAAAAAGGGATCGAGTCTAAATCTATGTTATGTTCAATTAGGAGTGGAAACGAATACACCCTTTAATCTCTGTCTGATGCGCTATGTTCAATTAAGGGTTGAAAAATAAGTCATACTCTTTTACTAGTTCTGTTATGTTCTGCTATGTTAAAATAAGGGTTGGAAAATATGCTCATAAAAGGGAACGAGTACACTCCCTAAAAAGTGCTCATAAAAGGGAATAAATTCACCCTTAAAATGGTGGTCGTAAAAGTCCGTGTGTTCACGTAAAATAAGGGTTGAAAAATAACCCATACTCTTATTAGCTGTGCTATGTTCAAATAAGGGTTGGAAAATAAGCCATACTCTTGTATTACCTCTGCTATGTGTTCGTAATTAAAGTAGGGGTTGGAAAATATGCTCATAAAGGGGAACGAGTTTACCCCTAAAAGTGCTCATAAAAGAGAACGAGTACACCCCCTAAAATGCTCATAAAAGGGAATACATTTTCCCCTAAAATAGAGGTCGTAAAAGACCGTGAGTCGACGGTGTAAGGTGTTCAATTTCCCAGGTGCTCTTGAGTTGAGCAAGTATGTTGTAATATGTTCTAGGTTGGCCCAGATCGATCCATTTTCTACTACTATTATTGTTCGGTTGTTTCACGGAATGTGTCAGATGAAAACGTTAAACTAAGTTCATAACTATCTGATACCTGCCAAAGAAGATGTCTCATGGCGGTATGCAGTTCCATTAGCGTATGAGATAACTAATTAGGTTTCCTTCTCCAGACATCTTTCGTCATGCAATTCAATCTTTATTTGTATGTGGACAAAAATGTGATTTTGTAATATTGCACTACAGACTGGTTATGAAGCAATAATTTGGTATAAAACTTCAGTGGTAAACTCAAATCTGGCAATACGAATGACCCAACACTTAAAACCACCTCAGGAACAAAGAGTAGCTATACTTTGAGATAGCAGACAATGAGTAATCTCGCAATGATGGCTTACTTTTTATTAAACCTAAGAGTGATGGCGTATTGTGTCTACCTTATGAACGGTCTACTCCCAAGAGGCAGCGGAGAGGAATGGTTTAACACTAGAAGGACCAAGCCGTCATTTTGACGGCATCACGTAAAACAATTTTCTATATCTCATATATTTCTTTGACTAACGCAACCATACTTTAGGACTTTTATTATTTTAAAGAGAGGTTTGATATAGCATATAAACATTGTGTGTCTATTTTAAATAAATACATATTTTTGTTGTATACCCCTAGAAGGACCAGACCGTCAATTTGACTGCCTTATTTAAAAATCTATATTTTGCTCTTGATGTGGATTATTTTATATATTGTACGCTATATGGTAGTATCTCTGTTGGAAATAATAAATTTTGAAATATTTTACATTATTTTTTCCAACGAGTTTGCTATTTGATATGTTTTATTTCTGCTTTTCATTGCTGTAAGGAAAAAGATATATGACACTTCTTTGAATATATTTTCATCTTCAATTATGTTCGTATCTCGTTGGTAACATTGTTCTCTGTAGAAATAAAAGTTTTCGTGAAGGTACATATGAATAATTACAAAAGCAACATGAGACCTGATAAAATGTTACGTACATTCTAAGATTTAAGTGAAAATCAATTTCGCTTGGAAAAACGACAGGAAGACTGCTTCGATGAAGACAGCAGTAGTAGTAGCGAGAATGCAGTGTCTGAAGCTACTTCTTCGGATAAGAGGAAGGAAGTAAATACAGAAGTTTCCAGAAGTAATCGATCAAATATTTTTATAGGAGCTCACGGGACACGCTGGAGTAAAGTGGACAAAGAGAACAATGCTGTGCATACTGCCTCACACGACATCCTTCGCGAGAAACCTGTTTATTATATTATGCGTTACATCATATTGAAGATGGTGATTTTGGTAGTGCTTTTCGCTTGTTCATAGACGAAACAATGTTGAGAAATATTCTGAAATGCACTGTTGTTGAAGCTCAGAGAGCGTCAAGATTCTCTTTGGCTACTGTTAATTACAGAACCCGTTTCATTTGTAGCAATATTGATATTTTGTGTAGCTTCAGATATACCCGTAAAGGACTATAGAACGTAAGCTATGGACCAGTGTTTTACAGAAAGATTATCGAAAGAAAGGTGTTTCTTGAAATAATGAAGTATCTTCGATTTGGTGAAAAATGTCCTAGCTCTTCAAGGCTAAAAGCAAACAAGTTTGCTTTGGCATCATCTGTGTACAACTTATTCATTGAGAATTGTATCAGGCACTATAAAACCCACGACAGTGTTTGTGTGGATGAACAGTTGTTCTCTACTAAGATTAGATGTAAATTCATGTAATGTATGCCTAACAAGCCTAAAAAATTTGGATCAAATTTGGTTGCTTGCAGTTGTAAAGTCACGGTATGAACTAAAAGTCTTTCTCTACCTAGAAAATCACTAAGAACGACGTCGGGACTTACTGTTAGGCGAATATATTGTTCTGAAAACGATGGATCCTTTTCTCAACAGAGGATTGAATGTTACTTACGGTAACATTTCTTACAGGTTAAAATTGAGCCGAATCTTTCAAAAAGAAACATATGACCTTGATTGATAGTCTGTGTCCAAACATGGGAACTTCCCAAAATGTGCTTGAATCAAAAAGAAAAGGTTATGTTTACTACAAAGATCAATCAGGAAATCCACTCACTGTACACAAGTGTTAGCACAACAAAAGTGTTGCTGTCTTGAGTTCAGTGCATACAAGTTGACATAAAAATGTATTGAAAATGTAAATTCACTTCCATGTAATGAAAAGTTCGATATAAAACTAATTATTTTGGTGCATTATACACAGGATCTGTGCTAAAGAAAAGTAGCCCAACCAATGTCTACAGGGCAGGTAGGGTGATCACGTGACTATTATAAAAAGGATTTCATACGTAGGAATGTAAGTATTATTCTTTTATTTTAATTTTTCATGTTACTGTCCTGTGGCCGAACTTCCGATATTAATATTATATTTAATATATTGACGGGGTTTAGTGGATCACCCTGTATTATATCAGGAGAAAAACTTACATAAAACATCAGCAACTCGATTAAACAGATTAAATTCAGGCTAAAATAAGAGAAATATGAAGAAAAATGATATACATCTCTTGGAATTAAATAGCCGTCAAAATGACGGCTCGGTACTTCTAGGGAGGTAAAAGTTTTGGTCCTTCTAGTGTTAATTAAGATGTTGTAAAACATGGATAGATTGTTCTTATTCTTACAAAAAATATATCAGCTAATATTACCAATAGAAGTTATGTACGTTATATGAAGTTTCACAATTTATATAAAACCAATTTGATTTTTGTTAAATTGCACTCAAATGGCCTCTGAAGTGTGGATATATTGGGTTTGAGGTATACTTTATAAACGTGTTATTCTTCAAACAAATACACAAATGGGTCTCTTTATAGAAAGCGTTCCTTATTTTATAAATTGCCAAATATTTCTGTTGATCAAAACCCTACTTCTTAAAATTTTGCATAATGAAAACTTATAATTGTTCAAATTAATTTACTTTTTAAAGTTTGCCATTTGACTAACGGTATCATTCGTCTTAATGCTTACATCACCATATGGTTACGAATTGAATTCTCCAGATATGTGGGCATTAAACCTTGTTAAATATTGCGCTGTCCTAAATGTAAAAGGTTACAGTTGCCTGTAGTTTATATGCTTGCTCTGCTTGCTTAGTTAATAAATTACATTGCATTTGAGATGAAATTGTAAGAGGTACTAGCAAATGGTTAAAGCTGTACTGTCGGTAATATGAAGTACAATTTCCTCTGCACTTTACATTTGGAATTTGCCTGAGCTCGGATTTACGTACAAAATTCTATCTGCTTTATTGGAACATCTTAGCGAAATACATTTGGTCGCTAATCCTATTTCAGTTGAGAAAGATCCGTAACTTGTATTGTAAGCAGATTCCGTAGAAAATGGCCGTTCACACGAGGAAATAATTAGTAGTAAATAACTGTTTACCGTCCAAGAACGACAATGGATGTCCTGTGCCTACTATTCCCGCATTATCTTCAGGAAATATCACATCAAATGGCGAACTTCATCTCCGCCAGAGTTTTCTCTATTTTCTGTTGTGCGGTTCACTGAAGAATTTTGTGTATTACCCAACACTACCTCGTACAACTAAATAACTGATGTTGAAGATGTTCTGAGAGTCGTGGTAAAATGATACATTGACATGTGGAGTATCCCACATACACAAACATGAATACAAGTTTTATATTAATATAGGAAACACCGGAAGGGAATTTTTGTTAACGTTATAAAACGAAAATAATAGACGGACCTTGGTTTAGTAATGCCTCGGAGATATGAAAAGTCGAAAATGTTCGGAAAAATGCATAAACAGCCATAACGAGAACAAAATGTCGCTTCGGAATAGGCAAAAGGGGATATCCATCATGTTTAGTAGTAGATTTCATTAGTGTACAATTGGATGTAGTGTAGTGGCGGTACAGGAGTGACTCTTAAAGACACCGGAGTATTCCTTCGAGTACTTTATCAGACGTTGAATGAGGAAAATGAACAACAACCAGGTACACGATTTCAACAATTAAAAATAATAGTACATCATTCAAGTTAGAAAAACACCTAGACTTCGAAAGCGAGAGAGATACGCATGTTTGATGGACCTATTTTGTCTTAGCACACAGTAAACTCTCGCAAAAAGAATTTTAATAAAATAAAATCTTTTACGTATCACAGTTATATACTGTAGGCTAATGGTATTGAATGATAAATAACGGCTTCCTGTACAAGTTAAGAGTGTTTGAAAATGTAGAAAAGTATTTTGATACAGATTAGGTTTATAACGACTGTGTATACGGCAGTCAGGAGCATAGATCATGCATGGTGAACGAGAGTACAATTGATTCTTAACATGACATTCATACAAATTATGTGAATACAATTCGCGCGAAAGTAAGTTACATTAAAATATTTCCTTTTCATAATACGTAATTCCGTATAAGATAATACTTCGGAGCACAGAAGCAATAAAACTCGACGAAACCTAAACTGTTGCGCGCGTTGTACAATGATACAAAGTAGTATTACTGTGAAATACTCAGAAGTGCCTTGTAAAATACTTGTGCAATGCAGTATGAGTACACGAGACAACTGTGAAGAATAACACAGTTCACAGTCTGACATTATTGACAGTTGAACGCATTGGAAAGATATCATTGGCGAAGCAAATTTTTCCACGTTCAGTGAAACACACCTGAAATTTTAGAGATGACTGCTGCAGCTTATTTAATTCGAGCAACAAGTTCTTTGGCCGTTGTGGCTTGTGTTGCATATAAAAGGCGTTTCATACCTCCCAAAAATCAAGGGGCATGAAGTACGTGTTGATCAAAACACGGATACTTCTATCCCAATCCAATGATCTGGAAATGTTTCATTTAGGTAGGTCTGCATATTCCTTTCAGAATGTGCAGGTGCACTATCTTGCTAAGATCACATCTGCTGCCATATGTTCAAGAGAACATGTTAGACAATTGTGGGAGAACATTGCGTAAAAATAAAAGATACGTACTCCCACACAGGTGATCCGGTAATAAACAAGGTCCTGCCACAAAATTACCCACCATACCGCACCGCATGCTCACACTAAATCCCTGCTGCTGATCATTCAATAGAGTTAAATGTGCATTTGTAATCCCTACACATGGCTACGTCTAGTTTCAGGACTGCGTCTGGTCATTCCGAGTATACTGTCTTAGATTCAACTATTTACATGGTGCGATTTCCTCCGATTTTAATTAGAGGAAATTTAAGATATCCTACCTCTTAAAAGCGAATATGGAAACGTGGGAAAATACAGGGAAAGTTACTTTATTTATAGTCGAAGGTCAGGATATAAACACATCTCCCTGGCCTCTTCATAAGTGAGGTGTATATCTGCGAGCTTATGGTTAGGGTAATCTGCCATTGCACAGACATGTACAGATTAACACAGTCAATTTCACTTATACACTAACGTCTACACATTTAAAAGTTTGTATTAGACATTTTCGCGTTTTACGCAAGCTGCAGGTAAGATACACATATATTCGAATTGCTCAAATGTTAATCTTTCGAAATCAGAATTCATATTTCTTTCGTAAATTTTACAAAGCTTTAACACCGTAAAGTAGGATAGGATTATAACTAATTGTTGCAATCAAAACATATTTAATTATCCATCAACTTGGAAATAATAAATTATATGTGAAGTAGTCAGTCTACTCCAGGAGTAAATGTGCATCTGAAAAGATAGGGGGACGGTATGTAGCGGGTTGACGTCACAGGGTTCACCCTGCCTATCTTATCACATTCTGATCTTTCTAGAAACTAGGGGACGCCGCACATATTTTTTCGAGGTGTGGGACAGCGTCCCCCAGGTTCCGCCCCGCAAATTAACCATTCTCTAATCAATATTTATTTTGAAAACATTTGGATTTTTCCGCAAGAAGCTGTTCATTTATAGCTAAATTTGGAAGAATCTATACATTTTATCCGATCATCAGATAGCGCGGCAAGTTAATGATTTACTTGATGTATTACAACAAAAACTTATGATACACAAATGATAGCCGAATCAAACTAATATAATGCTATAATTAAAATGATTTGACATTTTCCTATAGTGGTATTCTTCGTTGTGAGGGTTACAAATAATATTATTTAAAAACTACGTTCGTTTTGTTAGAGCATTAAATAAATGTTTTAAATATTTTTAGTACACGCTAATTTGTGAATATTATGTAATTTGATAGAAATATTTTTTGAAGAAAGCTGTTAGATCTTTCATGAACTATTACAGATTTGAGAAAGCATCTGACACTTTCATTAAGTGTAGACTAAAATATTACTTGTGGAACTCAAACACATGATTCTTATCCTTCTACTTCTTAAATCTATGGTGTTATGGTAATATTCTTTTCAAGAAATTAATGTTCTACACCTACGGAGAACAGGAAAAAGTCATTGCTGACCCTTACTCTCTTAACGGTTATATTTATGGTACCTATTTTTTGATAAGCCTAAAGTAGGGGAAAGTTACTGATCATACCGTACTCAAATTGTACATGGAACGATTTATTAAGATTAATAGCAAGGGACACATATATGGATAAATATAATAAGAATCAAAAAGTAGACAAAATAAAAGAAAAGGTTAGTTTCAGTTTATTGCCGACTATTTGGACATAAATTATGAACTATTGAACCAAACCAGTGAAAGATTGAAGATGATTTCACTGCTGGTAGTACAAAAAATTGATTAGAACCATATATATATGTCGATAATTGTAGGTATAGATCATGGGACGAAATGTACTAATATTGCTAAGAATAACTTCAAGTATTTGGATAACACGTAGTTCCTCTTAGCGTAATTCGGGACAATGAAACATTTTATAAATTCGGAATGTCTCGTCTAACTCCGGAGGGGTCTCAACTCCAGTCTTATCTAGAGCCACCGGTGAAAAAAACGTTTTTTTTATGAAAATGTAAATTTTGTTTCCATGTTGTATTTACAAATCTTAGAAACTTTCAACAATCATTCAATGAATAAGGAATCGTAGAATTGCCCCTTAAGGAATTTATTTCCAAAACTCTGTTCCAACCGTACCCTAGGAATAGATAAATAGATAGAGCTTATTTGTAAAAAAAAATGAACTACTTTCCTGTAGGATATTATATGGTTCAAACCTCACGTTAAGGTGTGGGTCAACCTCTCCTATTGCCTAGCAACTGAAGGGAACGCTAAATTTAAGCCAAATTAAACCAAAATACTTTGAATTCCAGACTTTCTACCTTATTAATCAAAATTTTTCTAGCGGACAACCTTCTCCATTACGTAAAGGTCTTGTTACTTAAATTACTCAACATTCTTAACTGGAAACAATAATCCAAGATATAAAAGAAAAACTGTCAGCTCAAGGGAACATTTCCGTAAATAACGAGTTTTTGGAAATTTTCGTTAAACATGTTTGGTGAGTAATTTATCTCCCAACAAAAGAATTCGTGCAAAAGCGACGCCTAAAAATCGTGCCTTTACAAACGTTAACAGCGTTTCAAATACTAGTCGGAATATCAGTTATACTTACTTCTTCAAAAGCCAATTTGCGCATATGCATCTTAGTCACGACTATTAAATTGACTCCTAGAAAATGTGTCTAAAAGCAGGACTAAAACCAGTGCATCTAGGTTTTAGTTAGCTACTTGTGCAAGTTTAGGTCAGCTGCAGATTTTATGCTCCTATCCTAAACTTTGTAAGGCGCTAAGGCTATCACTACAGATGCCGAAGCAACGATATTTGTTCTGTATGACATGTCTTAATCCTGTGCGAATAGCCCATAGTTCTGCGTGAAATATAGACATTTGATTTGGTAATCATTGAATTACAAACTGAGCTGTGTGGGGTACGTATATGCCCACTCCTGTATATTCCAGAGCACCTTGCGTTCGTTTGGAAGCATCTGTATAGATCAGAGTGCGGAAAGGATGATGTTCCCATCTCGGCGCCACGCTTCGCGGACACAAGAGATTCATTCGTTTGGTTGTGGTGGTTGGAAATTCCAGATCCACTGATTGAAGAGTGGCAGTATACTGAATATTATAATATGGCAGGCGAGGATTGCGATATATAATATGTGTTCAACGGCGGAGGTTAACATAAGCCTGATACAGCCAGGGAAGTCTTTGGCGATACG
Organism: Thermobia domestica; assembly: GCF_964235325.1. Classification (NCBI taxonomy): domain Eukaryota; kingdom Metazoa; phylum Arthropoda; class Insecta; order Zygentoma; family Lepismatidae; genus Thermobia; species Thermobia domestica. Next base: position 61,897,588 of record NC_137463.1, read on the forward strand.
GTAAAGAACCGGTTCGATTTTGTGTATATAGCAGTTCCAGTTTCGGAATAATTGTAGATGAAGAAGTTCCTAATCTGCTCATGATGTATCGGGCAGCAGTGTACTGTGCTTGTATCTGAAACGGTATTGTACCTGCTGCTTCTAAGAGAGCATTTGTCGATGCAGATTGCGGTAATGAGAATATCGTGCGGTGAGAAAGAGCTTGAAGATGGAGAGGTATAGTACTGAGTCTCACTGGAATCGGAGATAGGAGATAACCGCCATAATTCAATATGGATTCTATACATTGATGAAATATTCGAAGGAGTGGTCCTATGTCCGTCCCCCACTTTTTGGTGCTAACACTTCTTATGATATTGATGTATGATTGAATCTTGACCTGAAGGGATGCTAATTGAGGCTTCCAAGATAGGAGGGAATCAAAGTGAATTCATAAGTAAGGAAGCTGTGGTTGATGTGTCAGTATGTGGTTGTCTATTTGCAGTCTAAAGTTTCCCACTTGTCGTTTCCTTGTGAAAATGGTATAGGTAGTTTTCTCCCAGTTGACGTGCATACCGTTGTTTAAGTTCCAATATTGGATGTATAGTAGAGCGGCCTGAAGTTTGTGTTTGGCTTCAATTAGAGATTAGCTGCGCACATATAATAGGTGATCATCGAAATAACTCAGGATTCTGACATTGTTGTCTCAGTGCTATGTGAAATTCTAGCATGTAAAGATTGAATAGAAACGGACTGAGACATGAGCCTTGAGGTAGTCCTTGAGAAGTGATGCGCGGGTCAGAGATTTTCCCTTGATATTTTATACTAATATGTCTATTAACTAGCCAATTGTGTACATACCTGATAAATTGAGATGGTACTTTTGCATTTGAGAGAAGCTGCACCAGTCTATCTCACAAGTAAACCTTACGTTTGGGTGAATCGAGTTGCTGACTGAGACACATATGAAAAAGTAGTACTAAATGTGGTCAGTATTTCAGTGAAGTTTTAGGTGCGAAGCTCCAGGGGTTTAGGAGATACAGCTACCAGAACATCACATAGAAGTACAGAATAGTCTTCATACAGTTGGAGGTAAAAGCTCTGTAAGACCTCTTGTAACGACAAAAGATGAATAACAAATATATGGGTACATATTAGAACTAGGGGGAAGTCATATAGTAAGGGTATACCTGACGGCGGCCATCTTGAAATCCGCCATTTTGAATTAAGGTTAAGTTTTTAAAATAGGAATAGGGTCATGTGATACATGATTTAAGGCGCAAATTTAATCAGAAGAACAATGGTGACGTTAATTTTGATTTACGCGCAATTGGTAAAAAGTTACAGGGAAATTAAATATTGTTGCAGCATATGTATTAGTCCTTTACCCCACCTTGTAAATTTTGTGTTAATGATAATAATTAAATAAAAAGCAGATGGATAAATATTAGGTCTATGGTAAGAGTTGCCTTGATGGCGGTCATGTTCAAATCCGCCATTTTGAATCAGACAAAAGTTTTAAACAAAACGCATAACAGTGACACCTTATTAATAGCAAATTTTACCATAACTCCAACGGTATAACCATTTTTGCTTTATCATTAGCCAGCACAAAATTAAATGGATCACTCCTTACGACTACTGCTTTGACGGAATTGTTAACGACAAATGTGTCAAGTGTAACTCGATTGCCTTTGTCAGGTGTGCTCACTGTGAGCAGAGCATTTGTGCAAGTCATGCACTCTTTTCTGAACTACATATTGATTGTACTAATTGAGGACTTTTCTGGAAGAAAGACCCAAGTTCAATTATGACTCAATTCCACTTTGGTCATTTTTCCTTAAATTAGCAACTTGTTTATGCGATAACAAGTGCTGGTTAATGATAAAGCAAAAATGATTATACCGTTGGATTTATGGTAAAAATTGCTATTAATAAGGTGTCACTGTTATGCGTTTTGTTTAAAACTTTTGTCTGATTCAAAATGTCGGATTTGAACAGGGCCGCCATCAAGGCAACTCTTACCATAGACCTAATATTTATCCATCTGCTTTTTATTTAATTATTATCATTAACACAAAATTTACAAGGTGGGGTAAAGGACTAATACATATGCTGCAACAATATTTAATTTCCCTGTAACTTTTTACCAATTGCGCGTAAATCAAAATTAACGTCACCATTGTTCTTCTGATTAAATTTGCGCCTTAAATCATGTATCACATGACCCTATTCCTATTTTAAAAACTTAACCTTAATTCAAAATGGCGGATTTCAAGATGGCCGCCGTCAGGTATACACTTACTATATGACTTCCCCCCAGTCCTAATATGTACCCATATATTTGTTATTCATCTTTTGTCGTTATTAGAGGTCTTACAGAGCGTTTACCTCCAACTGTATGAAGACTATTCTGTACTTCTATGTGATGTTCTGGTAGCTGTATCTCCTAAACCCCTGGAGCTTCGCACCTAAAACTTCACTGAAATACTGGCTACATTTAGTACAACTGTTTCATATGTGTCTCAGTCAGCAACTCGATTCACCCAAACGTAAGGTTTACTTGTCAGATGTCGATGAGAAAGGTGGAGAGCGCATCGTACGTAGCCTTACCTTTACGAGCTCCTATAATTGTAGGTGGAAGAATATTATGGTATTCAATGTACCATTCCATTTTCCGTAAGATAATTTTTTCAAGCACTTTACTGAGGCAGGGAAGCAGTGTAATAGGTCTATAACTGTTGGCGTGACTCACTGTTTTTTTCGGTTTAAGAATCGGTATTACTAAATGATATTTCCAATTGGGCGGTATATGTCCCGTAGACCAGACATATTGATAGCACTGCTTTAGTAGTTGTTGACCAGAAGCTGCAAGATCTTGAAGGTGCTGATAGGTGATCTGGTCTGCCCCCGGGCTCGTGTGTAAGGCTTCTGCAAGTGCTTCAGAGTAGATGGTTGTGAGGGCAGGAGATAGTGATGTAGTAGGAAGGTTTGACATCCATGTAGGAAGGTTTGTTCGTGAAGACAAGGCTGTTGGGGCCGTTAAAGTGCAGTGAAATTCCTCTAACCAGGAGGGGTTGAGCTGTGGCGCTGCCTGTAGAGGGCGTGGTGATAAATTGTTCCTTATGAATTTCCAGATGGAGTTTTCGCTGGTTTCTGCTTGGAGAGTGTTGCAAAACTGTTGCCATTGTGATTTACGACATCTTTGTATATATTGTTTGAGTTTTGCCTGTGCCTGTTTTGAGAGAAAGTATGTTTCAGGAGTTCTATCATGTAAATATTGTTTCATGTAAATATTGTCTCATGTAAATATTGTGTCTGTTCTTTTTACTATTGTTCAGTAATTTTTAACAATAAGTATCCCACCATGGATATTTATAACGTCGAAGTCTTTCTCTTCGGGGTTTCCTGCTTCGTTCCGCCTGATGAGCGCCGGCGACGATGGAGTTGAGTTCAGTTGATTTTAGTGTAGCGTCCCTTTTAGCAGCGAGGCTATATGAGACGTGGACCTACTGATTAACGTGGAATCCGAACCACATGAGCTCCCGCCGGGAATCGAACCCGGGTCTCCCACGCCAAAGGCGCGTACGCTAACCGCTTAGCCACGGAGGAGCTCCCGGCGACGATGGAATCCGTCAAGTGTTGTAGTGGATTGATTCCATCTGTAGGCTGTAAACAAGTGATTGCATGGTCTATATATACCTGATATTGTTCCTTGTCATAAATGCTGTTGACATGAGGAATCGGTGTAAAAGGGTAGCCGGGTTTAGATGGTGATCGGGCTCCTTGCAGATGTGCCAAGTTGGTGATTATAGGATAGTGATCGCTGCCTCCCGTGTAGCCGTACACTTGCCAGGTGTGTTGAAGGAAGATGCCCACTCTAAGCAAAGTTATGTCAGGTGCAGAAGAAGGTGAATTCAAATTGGTTAGGCGAGTAGCCGTTCCATCATTTGCTATTAATAATGATTGTCCTTCCAGAGCCTCAATTAGGTGGTCCGCCGCACTATTGTTTCTCGATGATCCCCATAGTACACTTTTAGTAATAGGGTCGCCTACGATGATACATAGAGGCCGACATTGCTTATAGAGGTATGTCCATAGATTCGTCGGAATTTCCTGGTTAGGAGGAGAATATACGTTTAAAATATGTAGCTGTTTATATCGGTAACCTTGTGCTTGTATTGGCGGTTGCAACAGAGAATGTTGAAGAGTTATCAGTTGGATTTCCTCATTAGGAATCTGTTTATGGAAACCAACAGCTACTCCTCCATTACCGTCTATTCTATGCTGCTTGTACAACCGATAATCAGGAATCCTTGGAGCATAGTCTAAAGAAGTCCATGTTTCTTGTAAAAGTAGTATCGTGGGTGTGAAGATACGGCATTGATGCCAGAGAAATGGTTCCTTTCCTCTGAGTTGTTTGCAGTTCCATTGTAAAATGTAAAAGGCGTAATTAATGACCATGCTCTAGGGTTCGGAAGTGTTCGTGTAAAAGTTTATAGAGCGGGGATTCTTCTGTGGGTTGCGTTGAGGATTGAATACCATAATTGATACCAGCATATTTTTCGATACTAGCCAATAAGTTGTGTAAAAAAGAGTTTAATGAGTCTTTAGATGGATCAGTTTCAGCGGAGGTCCTCGAATGGCACGACGTCCTGCGGCGATGTATGGGTATGCGCTCTCCTGGGTGTTCATTTAAGTCTTATGGGGTGGGTAGATTGAAGCGGGAGGGTGCGGGTTTGAAGGAAGTGGCTGACGTGGGTGGACCCTTGAAAATATAGGGTAGATCCGGTGTGTGAGAGGGAGAAGATGAATTGTTGACCGGGTTAGAGCAGGTTTTAGGAGAAGATGGTTTGGTTGACGGAATAAGTTTTTGGGCTTCGTTGTATGTGATTTTCTCTGTCGCTATAAGTTGGTTGATGCGTTCGTGGCGGTTTCGTTCTGGGCACTGTGGATCAGTGGCCATATGTCCCCTCCAACAATTAATACATTTGAGATTTTGTGTACATGCATTGGGGACATGTGGAGCTCCGGAACGGTAACAAAGTTTTTGTTTAGATCGGCACGCCCTCTGTAGGTGGCCAAGACGGTAACAGCCCTCTCTGCATTGTTTGACTGCCGGTACACTTGTGTGTATGGTATGGCCTGAATGATACAGTGAACAAAACTCCGGAAGACGTTGGGAGTCAAAAGTTATTACTACGGAGTGAGTAGCACTAATGTCCGAATCTACGCGCTTTTTGATGCGTCTTACGTGTATCAGTTGTGCTCTACACACTAGATTGTCTTGTATTTCTTCTTCTGAAAACTCCGGGTATACACCATGGATAATGCCCACAGAACGGGTTGTGTAGTACGGAACGAAGGCCGACCATCCATGGGTTTTGAGGAGGTTATGCTGAAGGAACTCATTCGCCCGTTGGCCTGTATGAAATTCTATCTTAATGAGTTTTTTTCCTATGGGGTGAAACGATTTAACTCACGTCACTTTCGTTTGGAAGAATATTTACCGAGAACTTGCGGGTGTTTACGCACCGTAGTTGCATTATTGTCTGAAGTAGAGGCTGGTACAACATGTACCACATATGGTGGTGCATGATGAGGTAAGTATAAATTAATCGCCTGGGTGGAATTAACTGTAACTTCGGTAGCTATTGGAATAGTCTCGTCCATGTGCACGTCGTTACCGCTAGGAGTAATTGGTAGTCACTATCGAGGGGGGAGGCGAAGCACCTCCCGATACCTCCGCCATGAGGCGGGGTAATTGTTCACTAATATCACGAGATTATTTGGAGTCAAACACTTCACTACGAATATTACACACACAAAACTTGAGTTTGGGGTACACTATGAGAATCGAACTATCAGTTGTACACTGGTAATGTAGAGCGACACTATCTTCGAAGTTGTCACTTCCGTTACTTGTACACAAGTGACCATAATGTTCAGAGCTTCTTATTTCAACGTTCTACACTACAAAACAAACAATCTGCGCAGAACACACAATGTTGTCCATTCCATTATCTTTCATATGGTTTTTGTTTGAACTCATCATCTTTAAAACCTAGAAAGTTACAACCTCGAACGTAATTCCTTGGAAAGTGCAAAATACGGTCAGACGCCTATAGAAAATGGCCGCCACACACATACTTGCGCGGCTAAAGATAAATGAATTCCCATTTTCAACTCACTGAATGTGGTTCAATCTTAGGTAAAAAAAAATTAAAGAACAACTAAATGTTGTCAGCTATCTTTGACCTGGAAATTGGTCGATTTCATTTGGATTGACCTTTTAGGGACCACTAAACAATGGATTGGACACTAACATTAATGTTCTGTATTATACATTTCATGTACACGAAGTCCGCCCCTCACTCTCACACGTCGTATTTTATGGACAGATACTCAAATTACATCGGGGATTTTACTATTGACCTTAATGTCCCCTAAAACAATTTCTCTGCCACAAATACCTGTCGCTTTTACGCCTGTACAAGTACCTGTTATTTGTACATGTAATTTCCTACCCGAACTCATCCCCTCCCCTACTCATTGGGATGGAAATAAACTCGAACTTAAATGCTGTCTTGAACATCATTATTATCGCAGCGATCCCGAAAACTACAGATTGGCATATTGATATTGGTTGTTTTCGTTTATATTTTCATGTAAATCTCTGCCCAACATCACTTCCCACTTCTCACTTCACGCCGAAAATGTGAACAAAACTTAAGCTAGATCTGACTTAACTAATGTTCTAAAAATCAATTAAATCGTAGCACCTGAATAGGAGGGATGATTTATCTGTGAAACATCAGTTTTCTTTAGGTGAATATTCTACTATATTGGCATTTTGTACTGGGGTTTGGAGGGCGGGAAACTCTTTTCTGCCTAGGGCAGCATAACATTAAATCCTAAACTAAGAAACGGTAATTTCTATATATTTAACCAATAGTTTAACCACATTAGAATATTCGTTGTCACTTCTTTGTGAACCAATCAAGGAAAGCGGCTCACCCATTTAAATTGAATCACAGAAGATAAGCCCTATCTCAAGGACTTTTATCGTATCATATAGTACTAGTAATAGTACCAGTGGTAGTAGCAGTAGTTGAATTTGAAATTACAATTTCGTTGAAATGCATATTTTTTAAAAAATGTTGAAATATTTTTCGTTAACCCATTCTTCCCTATTCTGAGTTCTCAACCACTCTTCCGCTAGCTCAATCCCACACGGATACACAAACATAAACGTAAAGAATATTCCGACTTCAAACTTCATTTGCCGGTTTTGGCAATTGGTCGTTTCTTAATCCTTTGCGCTTCATGAAATTCTGATTACTAGAATTAACGAAATGTAGCATGTTCTATTTGTTACATTTTACTCATGATTTCATTGAGCGTTAATGAGAAATTGGTGTAAAAAAATGGATGTATTCACCTTATCGATCATTCGTTTCTGGGGCAATCCAAATGATATCGACCAATTTCAAGGTCGAAGGTTGCTGACGAAATTTATTATTACATTTACATTTTTTTTTACATTTTTACACTTTTTACATTTACATTTTTTACATTTTTGTTTACATTTTTTACCTCTGATTGTACCACATTCAGGGAGCTGAAAACGAGTATTCATTTGTTTTCTTTTTAGCCGCGCTGTTTTGTTTGTAGCAACCTTTTTCTAAAGACTCCTGAGCACATTTTGAACTTTTGTGTATGCGTGAGTTTGTATTCGTTAAACGCTGTAACTTTATAAGTTTTCAAGGGAATGAGTTCAAACTAAACCCATATGAAAGATAATGAAATATGTACATAAAGATGTGCTTTAAAACGTCGAAAGAAAGCTTTGAATATTGAGGTTTGAAACCTATAAATGGATATTTTTGAAATTGTACAGCTTGAAACGAAATTAGTAAGACTCGCCTTCAATTTTTTGTCTACATAGAAAATAGATAGTTAACAACGTTCCAAACAATCTTCAGATCTGAGAACCATATCGATGATCTTTTGGAAATTTATAAACATTGCAAATTTTTGAAAATCTAGTATTTTCACCATCAATCTAACTTAGGAAGGACACAAGTATAAAATCTCAAATTTGTACAAAATAGATGACAGTTGTGCAATAACAAGTGGGTAAAATTGTATCAAATCTTGAACAGTTTCTGAGTTATAAGTTTTGCAATGATATGAAATTCGCGATTTAAACAGCTAAATAGATGTAGAGGTTTTATGATAGCATCTCAGATATACAATTTATATCTGTTTCATCAGAATAAATGGAGTCAAACAGCAATCAATTTGAGATTTGCTACTTGTAATAAATTTAACATTACAAGATCATATCATAGATTTGAACCTCTGACACACAAAAATCAGATGTTATGAATACTCACAATCATATGAATTGACTGATTGCAGAACTTCAGTACTTCCAGAACATAGCACATTGTCATTTGCACCTAATGACACCGTAGCCTGTATTTAAAACGGTAAATGGTGGATAGGAAGAATTGAAGAAATCTATCAGGAAAGTAACGTTCTATTGTTTCACTTTTTTCATCCCCGTGGACCAAGAACATTTTTTAAAATTATATGCGAATGACAAAATGTGGGTGCCAATCGATAATGTTCTGCAGAAACGCTCACCCACAGAGGTCACAGCTCTTACAGATCGTACTTTCTATATAAGTGCCAAAATCTGTTCACAAATTAGTCAACTGTTTACCTCACTGCTGTCGTAACAACACCATTATGGGCAGAAAAAATATCACACGCGTTTCTTGTTTTTGGTTCATAAAGATATAAAGATATAAATATTTAAAGATATAAGATATGGTTCATAAATTATGCACTTTAATATTTTAACATTACTCTCGTGTTAGTTTTTACTTTTGGTACAAACTTGGCTTAGGAAACGTGATAGCTTAACTATGCTAACCCGATGCATTGCGCCCATTTCACACGAAGGATTTCGCTGTATTAAAAGCCAGACGGGGCGTATACTTTAACAATGTACTGGCTAAGCAAACACAAACTTGAACTAGGTTTATCAGTATTGATGTAATGTCGACGCATCCTACCGGCCAATGAAAGCCATCGTGAATGTGATAATGATCCTGGTTTTCTATTTGCAAGATCGGTAGTACACATTCCTGTGGCAACAGCCTTACAAATTTCAAAGAGATAATTCTGGTCGCTGCTTAAAACATCTCTTTTTTCAATTTCAGACACCCATTCAACGGAAATGATTGTCATTAAAGGAGACGATCGGTGAACGTTCACAATCCTTTAATTTCTTTCCGATGGGGCAGGAAAGAGTTGGATCCGGTCGTCCCACCATTCAATTCGGTAACCAGATGTCGATATGGCAACTCTTTGGTATAAAGAAGGCAAATGAGGTGCTGGAGTCCCCTTCCTAGAGATCTTTGTATCAGACTTATCACGCCGTTATCCTGTCCTGTGTTCGTGGCTTGGCATGTCGTACTGGTTCGTTCAAGACTTGACACGTCGTACTGGTTCTTCACTAAATGTTCCAATATAGAGTCGTTAATATCCTTGCCAGTGCCTGAATTAGGTGTGGCATGACCCAAGTATTCTGAACCGGGCTTCGATAGAACTGTGATATGCTTTTCTGTAATCACTCGTCTTCGTAGTTTGCCGTTATTTTTTCTTGCACAAGAGTTGCATAGTTTTTTCCGTCGAAGTAGATACTTGTAATCGCCGGCCTGGGCAAGCCTTTTCTTTCTGGATCTTCACATCCAGTTGATCTTTTCTTCTTCGTACCTTAGATCTGTCAACAACATGATTTTTTCCTCTGGCGTTATGAGTCTCGCGTCCTGAAGTACGGCAGAAGCGATCAAAGCAACCTTTCTCTCTGAAGCTCCAGTTCTAAACGCTGCCTCCGCTGTATTTGATACAGATGTGCTTTAGGCTATGTTTCCTTCTTGGTCTCGCCTCGAAGTCAGATCCGATTCCCGATTCAACAGCTTCGCTGGATTCCCCTGACGACGCCAGTATCATGACCTGTGCCTATGCCTAATCTCACTCGTTGATGGACTTGTTTCAACACTTTCAGGGTCTTTCTTGGTTGTCTGCCCCTTAAATCTGCTCACTTCACGGGAAAACATCTTTGACAGAGATTTTCTTGTTCGGACGTCAATGTTACCAATGCTCATTTTCCGTTATGTTCCTTTTTCCAAAAGAAACTTGAATTCTCGTTTTGGAATCTTGCGTGTCTTTTCGCAGTTTCAATCTTCGTCGCTTTTACATTTGCAAGACTTAATATGAAAGAGAGATTTTTCACTGGTGCAACAAAACCTGCATGAAGTGTTGCTTCTTTCCCATGTCGACTGAAATGGTTTTGCTTGGTGCGACACTTATTATAAATTGCTTCCAGCATATCAAAAACTCTTTTCTGAAACCACAGAAATGCTTCCTTTACGCCAAATGTGTACAACTCTTTGTAAACTAGTTTACAAATGTCAGTCACTGGTAATTTGGTTACACTTTCGTCACCACTTAAACCACTTCGAAACTAATGATAATGTCCCATAACGTCAGCGTACGTGGGAAACTGCACTTCACTCATTTCACTTGGAGTGCCAAATAAGCCTCGTCTCACACTTTCCCCCGTTGGTCTCCTATGAGGCATTTTCTTTATCTTGTTTTCCATTGCTTACGATCTTGGAAACCAAAGTATACAAAATGTCTCTGAATCGTATCGCACTAAGAAACTATAATTTTAGGTACAATGCACAAACTCTCTGTTTGAACAGAAACAGTAGCAAACTAAAACCGTGAAAGCTTAAGCTGCAAGAAACTGGACTGTTGGATTGGTTGGCCCAAGTACGCAATATTTATACCACCGCCGAACTTCGAGCGAGAATATTCTACAAACGTCGGTGTAGTTTCTGGAGCCAACGAGGCAAGCTGAAAGTGCGCAATTCTTCTGGACGGAGCCGGAAGTTGCGACGACGCTCGAAGAGTGTGGCCAAAGCTACCAACCACGATGTTGTGTAACCTGGCGCTAGATGGCATTTGCTGTCGGTGACAAGCGAAGAGTTGCCAAAACCAAATCGTGATACATCAAGAGCTATGCCTATAATCATCGTTAACGTGGTATTCCAAACAAAATCTGAACATTAATTCTAATAACTTAGGTAATACGGCTGATCTTTGACTCATAAACATCTTAAAAGTATTTACTGGAATTGCTACGATTTTCTTTTAATAACATAATTGTATTATAGCCATCAGGTAACTCTAAAAACGACAACAAGTAGCTTTTCTGTCATTAGCGTTGTACGTGTTGCCTAAACAAACACTTAAAAAATTAAAGTCCGTTAGGGCAAGGTAAGGGGTTGTCCAAAATAATAATAAAAAAATCAGTAAAGTCGGCGCGACTAATGACACCTTTTCCGCACTAGCCGTTATCGAATTTCCAACAAAAGTGCAAAACGCTCCAGCCTAATATATATATATATATATATATATATATATATATATATATATATATATATATATATATATATGAAGATTTTAAGACGATCTGAACTCAAAGTATGCCAAATATTGTATATTACAAATACAGTAGGGGCCCACAGGAGCTTTGGGGGGACCATGGCCCTCTCGAACCCCCCAGGATCGGCACCCTTGGTTCAGATACAAAAACACCCAATGCTCTTTGCCGGACTGATGAACTTAGGTAACCATTCGTATCCAGAAATAATGTTCGTACAACGATTTTTTATTTAGTTTGTGTGTGTACATGTTTATTTATTCCAGTGTTAATGAAGTTAGCAACTTTAATGTTATTATTATTATTATTATTATTATTATTATTATTATTATTATTATTATTATTATTATTATTATTATTATTATTATTATTAATTGTAAAATTTCACAATATGTAATTAAACACCGTTTGGAATGTATACCTTTTGTTTATAAGATGGCACCCATAATCATTTTACAAAGTTTTACTAAGAAACACACACCAACGATTTTCATCTGCAACTATCTCAAAGGAGAATAATGTTTTGTTTAATTTGGTGCGCAAAACTCTTACCTTCTTAATTTTTCTTATATTGTTCGCATGTAAATATATTAAATATATACATTTTCAACAATGAAAACTTGTTAAACGCTAATTTAAAGGCGATGTGAGATGAAAAGTTATGATGTGATTAACAAGAATTGTATGTATTTTTTTGACTACGGTTAGATTTCATTAGAACTGCTTGTTCTTTTTAGAAACTAACCTGCACTACACACACTGGAATATACAGACCGCAAACTTAGCGGAAAACTGGAAACGTGACGACAGTAACACATCTAGCACACGGGGACGGAACCAACCAATCGTTCTAACGTCACCTACGTAGAAAATTTCAAAATTTTCCAAAGGCTAAATTATTTTTATTACTTTCTTCCATTGTGTTATACAATCATAAAATGGATAGTAGTACTTAGATTATTTTAAGGATAAACTTCTTAACTCTACTACTATATCTGAGAACTGGAGGGAATAATTGATTGTATGTCACATTAAATATATGTGGTATTGCATGAAATCAGTTATTTCCCGCATTTAGCATGTAAATCTATCAATTATATTCTGTGGTGTAAACACTGCTTTGAAAGTGAACACTTTTAAATCATATCTGGGTAACTAGGGCCTCCCAGACCCAGTAGCATCTTTTTTTCTTTTTTATAATTTCTAAATAACCATACATAGTTCGAAGACATAAAATTCTGAATTTTAGTTGTAGTAAAAATCATGAACATATCGAGTTGGTGAAGCTAATGTATATTCTTTAAAATTTGAAAATCTTTTCCTGACATAACCGGGCAACCGGGGCCTAGGAGGCCCTGTACAACTTTAGTGCAATTCCTGTCAAATATCAGATCTAATTGTCACATAATTATATATTGAACACGTGACTATCGTAACCTTTAGTGGGGACAGTATGTGACAACAGACATTGCATTTTGCCTGTTTTGCACTTAAATAAATATATTAGGCCCCGGTTGCCCGTCAACTTTACAAAAATGTCTGGACCGGATTTGCTGTTCCACTCGGCTTTCAAAAGGGGTATACAAAGTTTTGCTGCTTGAGAAAAATATATATATTCTAGATTAGGCTAAACAGTAAGTAACAATAGACATTGAATGTTTAGTGTTCTGCACTTAAAATATGTACTGGGCCTTGGTTGCCCGTGTACGTTACAAAAATGTCTTGCCAGCAGAAGGGTTAAAAAGAAGAAAATTTTATATATAAAAAAGCTTGAAAGGAACGTTCAGTCCATAGACGGTTCAGGAAAAAGTGAACATTAGCTTATCTGATTTTCAGCACTACATCTAGTACTGAGATTGGAAACAGACGAAAACAATCCGCCGGTTACTCTGACAATCCGTTTTGTGAAAAAGTTGGTACTATTCTCCCCAATTCAGTACCATTTAACAAATACTTGTCACATTTTCAAAAGTGTCGGTAAGACTTTCCCTACATCTCTTTCTTTTGATGTCTTTCAGGAAAGATTCTAGGACCCTGTAGGACGGACCGCGGACACCCGTTAGTGACGGTGAGTAACCAGCTTGGAATTCCCATCCGTCGTACCTGGACCGGTTTTACATTTTTTTTTTTTTTTACAAATGTCAGTTTACTTACCTTATATTCTTCTTACATTCTATTATTCTCCTTCGGTTGTGAAATAAGCGGGAATAAGGAGCAATAATTTATATTTTAATATTTTATTGTAATGTACTATTTACACATAAACTTGATGATTGATTTGTTTCTAGTTATATAGTTTTTTATATATTGAGAAAAAATTGTAGGTGGCGTAATTAAAAAGCTAGGTTACATGCATAATTCCTGTAGTTTTTGCACTTAACGTACAACAGACGCGTAACTGAAAACGTACGTTTTATAATACTTTCCGTATACGCGTTCCATTTATACGTACATTCCATATGAAATAATGTAGGCTGCCAGGATCTCACATACAAGTGGACGTATATACCATATAGCTGAGGAATGTAACATGTGCATATGGAAAATTGTTAGATGTCAGGCATCCTGCAACGGCCTGATGTAACATCTAAGGGCAGTGCGTATGGAGCATATGGATAACGTATGCTCCATACTGATTTCTGTAGTAAGCAAGAGGATTCCGTATATTTGTACAATATAACGCTGTCCGGAGAATGGATTTTTCTCTGTATATAGTCATAATACTTTTTTGGTTTATTGGTCACTTTGAAATAAAGACGCGTTTGATTTCCTTACAATACATACCGAAAATGATAACTGTTTTCCCTTTTAATTTGCGTCCTCTGTTAAACTTCCTACGTGCGATAAAAGTTTTACCTACTTCCACGGTTGTTCGGGTTCCTCCTATTTGGATGTTTTTAAAAAGTAATTTTTACAAAGAGTACTTTCTTGGTTTGCACTCTTGGAAGGGGGGGGGGGGAATGTTCTAGAACTTCACCTCGTTTACTTTCATGTTATAGAGCCATGTATTACGCTGATATAAAATAATAAATTCAGCCCTTTTTGTTTCAATTTGGTACTATTTTTCAGCCCACTCCAGAGATAGGACTGTGGCAACAATGGTATGTATTCTAGTCTGTGCTGCATTATTCAGAACACAGGAAACAAGGAAGATAACAAAATCTTCTAATTAACTATGGTGAAATTTACATAACATACATTATATAAAAACAATGTTATATAACATAATTTTACATAAAACGATCGATATTTATTTATCGGATCGCTGCTACTTATACATCCGATTTTAAATTAACTGAGACAAATACATACAATGTCAGAAATTGTATTTTGTATGTTCAGAAAACAGACTGATACAAAAGGCAATTTTAGTGGAACAGAGTTATGTGAAAGTGCGTCATATAGAGACTGATTTCCCTTCATGAGCCCGTACATTTATCTGAGTAAAATGTCAACATAGCATTTGAATCAGGAGTATGGAATAAATGCACAATACCTTTCGTCTGTGAAATTTGGTGACTGTTACACAACATTTAAAGATAAGCCCCTTTACCACCGATCAACAAGGTGTTGTAATAAGCTCTTCATGGACTCCGTGGAAACTAATCCTCGTTGAATTGTTACTGCAATTGCAGGTGAGTTAGGTATATATCATACCATTATTGTCCGGTTGTTCCGTGCAATTGGTCAGATAGAAAAAAATTGATCACAACTGCCTCATGAGCTGAAACCTGGCAGAGAGTTGGGTTGATTTTGAGTTTAGCGTCCCGTTCATAAGCGGGGTTATATGACACGTGGAGCTCTTATTAACGTGGAACCCAAACCACATGAGCTTGCGCCGGGAATCGAACTCGGGTCACCCGCGCCAAAGGGTCACCTACACTAAGCACATAGCCACGGAGGAGCTCAACTGGCATGGAGAATCGCTTTATGCAGGTATGCAGTTCCATTACTGTTCGGAATAACTATGTAGGTTTTCTGTCCGACTTCGTTCCCTATGCAATTCAATTGTTGGCTGCATGTTGATAAAAGTGTGGTATTGCAGTTTCAGAATTTACTTATCGAGCAATAATCTCTTATAACACCCCCCCCCCCAAGTGAAATACCTATTTGAAATTTTCGAAGACTAATCGTTATACACATTTGCCAGTAAAATAGGAAAAACATACCAAAACCATCATGGGTAGAGTAAACAAACATACACTTCTTTCTAGACTGTTACGTGCTGAGCCAAGCAGGGTATATTATTAAATATATTGAAATATTTGAAACCAATTAGTATTTGCTAGTTTTTTTTTTTTTATTCTTATTATTTCTTTGAGGTCTGTGTTTCTATTTGGCGACAGTTTTTGTTGACATAACTCCACGAGAACACAAGATTTACTGTATAAAAAATGGCATTAATCTCACAGTATTATGTGTGGTTTAACGTTCAAAGAGCTGAAATAAATTTGGTGTTTTATGTTAATGGTTACCCTTTATCGGGAAAATGTGTGTGGAATATAAGGTTAGAGCATACTGGAAATTCTCTTACCTAAATTTCTCTATGGTATATACAATTGTAGAATGTAAGTAAAATCTCGAACGATATTACTGGGGATGGAAATGAACCGGTTTGAACAAAGAGGATATATAACTGATTTGCGATTGTGGACGTTGTACGAGTTTAATGAAGTCATACAACTTGTTTCAAACATTTTGATTTTACTCATAATATTATTAAGTTTTATTGCTCATAACCTATTAATAATATTTATTACTGAAATAACAAACCAACCAGTGCGATTTTCAAAAAAAATGTTCACAAGTACAATATGAAAAAAAAGTTTTTTCTTCTTTTGAAAATTGCAATTTTCTATTTTTTTCCGGCATTAAACTACCTTACTTCTCAGAATACGACGAAATAAGCACTTTAGTCTGGAAGAATGTTGTGATTCCTGCTCAGAAGAAATGCATCAAAAGCCATCTACTTATGTACCTGTTATGGCAAGTGTTAAGATAATTCAATTACTGAATTCGAATTTTCTTAATCTAGGATTTTCGTAATCATTATTGCTACTTATTTAATGAACTTTGGAAATAGAAAACATAACAAATCTTCATTTATTTCAACATAATTAAGAGTCAAACGTATTTGGAAAGCGTCAAAATTGAAACAAAGAAAGGTAATATTACATGGAAATTATTTTGACTAAAGAACGGTATCAGAAAATAATTTAGTAAAGCAAGATTTTTTTAACTCCCCCATATTTTTATTTTGTTTTAATACACGAAAACAAAAAATGAGGTAGGCGCAGGTAAATACGCTATGTTAAGGGTATAGGAGTTTTTATGGCGTTAGTTTTAGTGAAACACAAAGAACAAGACTTGTGTATTTCAGAGTAGTCTTTTCGGAGTGTACAAAAAAGGTGGCAATGATGCAACTCACTTCCGTTTAGTACCCAAGGTAAAAGAAAAAAGTGTTACAAAATCTTGTATTTACCAAAATGTGCAGGTAATTACTTATGTCCAGGATACTACAAGAAACTTGTAATAATTCTTGCAACTCCTATATCATCTGTATAATACATACTCAAATGATACTACATAACATGGATGAAAAAATAGAATTTCCGAAGTGCAAGGGAAAGTAAAATTTAAAATCGATAATCTCCAAAGTTGAAGTTCCAAACTGGGAAGTTCTAGCCAATAAGAAGATCAAGAAAAGGAGTCACTGTACTGTGACTTAGAAAAACTACGCCGATACAACATGGAATATGTACGACAAAGAAAAACATTTTTGTCTTCTGCAGTCAGTCTTGCACAAGCCCTTGCGTATTTTGCTGCAAAATGCTTGATTTAGTAGCCATGGAATCAAAAATGCAGAAATTACACTTACAAAACAAAGTGTTCGTAGACGGACACCACAGAAAGCGTACATTGCTGTAAACAATCAGCATGTTCTGAGTTAACACATTACTATAATGGATTCTTACCTCTATTGACATAATTACGTCCTTAGACGGAACCATCTCGAAGCAAACAACACTGCGCGGGGAAGCGATCTTAGCTGTTCTCCCGGATTACTCGTCAAATCGGACTTGTCCAAGACCGTTGCACATATTGGAGGCGTATTTTAGCGGATTACGTCGGAAACGTCCCAGGACTGAATACCTAGCGTATTTAGCTGCACTGTCGTATATATCTACAATTATCTTATAAAATAAGGAGTTATGAAGCTAGAATAAAGATGTGACTATAATGAAAACAAAATAAGTTAAACTTGAGTTGATTGTCTTAATAGATTATTTAACTTATGCATTTTTTAAAGAAACAATAACGGCAAAAGTGTTATTCTACATTACTGTTATAACGCATAGTGTATGCTATAATTGAAAGACAGAAGATAAAATATGATAACTATCGTTATATATCAACTACTGAAGTTTAACACTACAAACATTGTTTCAAACACATTTGAATGGTTGGAAGTAACACATTGTTAGCCACCACTTCCCGTGCAATTAAGTTATTAGGTGGAATGTGTTGGAACTGAACCACAGAACAGTATGTAGGTAGTTTAATTTAAGAAATGTACCTGCAGATTGCAGTGGAACGCTGTTTGGCATATTATGTCGCATTCAATGGCACGGAACTGTGTAACCTTCTTTTACAATTTACTCAAAAGTTTGGAAATGTGAGGTAACATTTTCTTGTAAGTCGCTAATTCAACTTTTGAAAATAAAGCCGTACGAAGGAAAACACCTTGAAATTATTTATCATGCAGTTAGTTTATTGACAGGGCGAGTGATTTTCACGGAAAAGTTTTAAGAATGTTCTTTTTTTGAATATTTGAAAAATGAAGTGTCATTTGGACAGGATTAAAATATACTACTATATTTCCGTGGATTTCTCTGCGTTGTGAAGAGAGAAGATTAAATGTTTGTAATGACAACTTAGTTGAATGAGACATGGGATAGTAGTTAAATTTACCATATCACAAGCAAGTGTACTCTTGAAGATACACTTGTTTAACTACATACTAAATCATCAGACTTAAGTGGTGAAAGAGTACAAGAAATTCTTCCTTCACCATTAGTACACTACAGATTTTTTACAGTTTAGTCACTTATTTAAGTTGATCTACTATATGTTACACATATATTTATTTAAGTTTATAATATATAATAAGGTCAGAGATCGGCTATCTACTTCAAGATCCTTCCGAGAGTTTGAAAGTCCATTACAAACATGTATAACATCAGGAACGGATGTCGTCTTTACTTACAATAATGTTAAACAATCACGTAATAATAGATTTTTTTTTTTTAAATTCATTCGGCCGTGTTGAGTAGTTGCCTGGATTCAGGTCAGAGTTGTATGAAGGTACATATGTCTCATAATGAACAGTTCAGCATCGATTCTCGAGTAATAAAATTAAGATATGGAGTAACTTTAGTACCTATTTGAGCTCCCTTACTATATTTCAATAATTATCTCGTTTTCTCCGTTTATATTTTCTCCCTCTTTTCTTTTTTTTGCTTTTCTCACCATAGACTATCCACTATTTTTTTCCATATCCTCTAGTGTTTCGACATCCCTGATTTAAAATATATTCATCAGGAAACCTTTCTAACTCATATTTCTCCCTTCTATTCTTCTTCTTCTGCATCTCCTTCCTTTACCTTTCACTTGAGCTTTCTAAATTTCTTTCACTCTTTTTCTATTTTCTAGTATAAGTGAATGAAAGAACCTCTCAACACTTCCCTGGACGCTCGGTCCCTTTTGCCTTCTAGGGGGGAGGGAACTTTTTAATGACTTCAAACCTTCATGTGTAATTACAAAAATTAAATTTATAAACACATAAGATATCATCAGTTTATCACGCCTTAATTCATAATTTATGTACAAGATTTCCTATCGAAGGTGTGGTAGATGAAGTTTCTGTTCTCCATGAGTCGACATTGCCAACTGATATGGTCGATATGGAAAAGATATATGGTAATGGATAGGTGATACTTCTTGCTGAGTATTTCAAAACTGACCGAGAAAAATCATTATCAGACGTAAGTCCAACAACCAGATTGTCGATGAGGATATGCAGAAATTTTGGCGTCGGGTAGAAGTATTATCAATTTCAACGGCAGAGTGCGAACTGGGATTTCCCCTTATGATTTATAGATGACTGATATTGAAATAGATTAAGTGCTCAAACATTGTCTAACTTGTTGTTCATCAATGTTAATGGTCCTCCAGTAGACAAGCAAGAAGTAGACGAGCTAGTTATTTCATGGCTAGTTATTTCGGGTTCTTTCATCATTCCGCTGCGGATGATTTACCACGAAAAAGTTCTGGAGGCCAACAGGAAATAAACCCGATTTCAGATTTGTTTATAGGTAGCAAATTACGAGTTATAAAAAAATGTATACTTGTATTGATAATGGCTTATTTGTGTTATTTAACTTTGTACCAATTTTTAATAAGTCTCTTCTTTCCTTTTTTTAAACTAAATTGTAAACTACTTTGAATATTCATAATAATTGGAACTACGCATATTTGCAACTTAAATTTAACGTGGTGTTTTACTGTTTACACAAATTACAATTATGAGCATACTTTGAGGAGATGCTCTCACAGAGGATACCCAAGCATAATTATACGCAATGAAAAAATAATTTTTCAAGTCGTTTGGAGAAACATACTGTGCACTGAGAAATCGTAACCTTTTGCATCTGGTACAGGGACATTTTCCTGCGAATGGAAGTCTCTTTTGGAATGCGTTCAGAAATTAACAATTGCAAGAATACTCTCTTAATACAAGTATATTTTAGGCACACACTAATTTTCCCCCACCTCGAAGTGCTTCAATTTCCTCACTGACAAACACTTTACCATTTTTTATCGTAAAGGTCAGATCCACCGTTCTTGTAAGAGAATGGTGCTTGAGCGATTTACCGTAGAAATTTAAACTCCGATTAGTGATAATTTCATAGTCTTGTTTTATTACAAGTCTAAACTCTTTAGTTTTTAGAGAAGAGGCCATGGATCATGTGTCAGAGTTGATAACTATGGATTTGGGTGGGTCAGAGTGGGTCACGGTGGGTGTTGGGTCAGAGTGGGTCACGATGGATGGTGGGTCACGAAACAACATTCTTTAACAGTGCGGAATTTTTAAGAGAAGATTGAGCACCGACATATGTATGGACATTAGTCTTGTAAGATATATCAAAGGCAAGCCGATTCGATTTGGATATAAGATTAAGATATTGTGCTCTAGCAGTGGGTTTGCTTATTCCAGCAAATTGAGAGTGGAGCCATAGTTGTAAACGGTTTGTTGAGCATAGTTCAAGTACTAGAGAAAGGGAAAGTATTATTTGACAATTTCTTCACATTGCACAACTTACTAAAACCACTATGTAAACAAAATATTAAAGCAAGTGGAACTGTTTGAGAGAGAAAAATATAAAATTGCCCAATACGATAAGCCAAAGAAATTAGAAAAGAGTCAATTTGCAGATGTCATAGCAATTTAATAGTCACATTAGCTCAAGTTACCTGAATCATGAGCGGATAGGAGAAACAAAGCATTATCCCAGACCGCTGGTAAATACATCGAAATTTCCAACCTAAGGTTGTAAAAATATTTAATGCAGGTATGAAAGGCGTTGCTGTTTTTAAGAAATTATTTTCAAGCAACCTCCCCAAACTTTACTGTGAAAACTGGTGGTGGAATTTATTTTCTAATGACTCGAATATTGCTGTCACAACTAGGTGGTTTATGCTTAGGGCTACATGAAAGAGATGAAAGTGAGCATTTTGGGTCCAGGAAAGGGTTAAGATCATCCGAAAGGATGTTATGTCCATACAACTACAAACGGTAACTACCAAACTCGCCTAGAAACAATTTTGAGAGTTTAGAAGATTCTGTTCCATTAAGACAGTTCTTCATAAGATGTAGGACTACACAAGAAAGCTGACTGGCCTAATGACTAAAGATTTTCAATCGCATTTCTTATGCATCAAAATATATGCGACAGTAAAACTTTGTAGGTTATGCTTAAGATTACTCGTGACTTGATGGCTAAAACCTAAGTCTCTCACTAAACTTGTATGTCAAATATCTTTACAAATCCACAAAGATATATATTAAGTTGGTACAAACAAAGTATTTTCCCCACGGTGTTATATCAGAATGCTAAAGAATGGTTAAGCTAAATCGTCACAGTCTTGCCAACCAAATGCGACGTAGTCCTAATCATCTGAAAAGTTATTTCCTCCCAAGAAGTGATCAAGGGGTAGCAATCAGTGGAAAATATGTTGGGGAAATATGGTGAGTGAGAGAGATCCATAGTGCAACTCCTCGAGAGCCTGCATTATCGTTTGCGTAGCATCTGAACTAGTATTGTAATATAACACTTGAACATCATCTCTCCTCATCATGATCGGATGTTTGTGGACTAGTTTGCGGTGCATTTCATGCATTTCCGCACTGTAGCGATCTGGACTGATGGTTTTTATTGTCAGGGAAAGATACGGCGGATCACTCCCAACATAGATCACTATAACAGTAACAAAAGCATTAGTGGGCTTTAATAGCCGCTCTGGACGTTCATCATAATTTAACCAGTATGTTAACACTTTAGAACTGTCCTAGTAAATCTATATTTATAAGTGGTGATCCTCCGATGCTGCAAACTTTCTCAGGTATTCCTCACACTCACAGAACTGCTCATCTTCAGGCGTGCGTTCCTGTTGACCGATGTGAACTCATCTGGCAACCATTTCATCTTACCAATCCAACGCTATCTCTCAAACAACAATGGTATATTCTATGCCAAACTCGTATTCAATGACAGAAACAATTTTTTCAATTTTCCGAATGTCCAGTTCAACGGCATTTCTGAGGAGCTCATTCGAAAATTATGTTGTTAAATAGTGAGGGGTATAATTTTAAAATGCCGTCAACTGAACGTAAGTCGACAAGAGAACGACGAATGGTTTGTCTACTTGTCATTCCTCGAAAAATGCGTTGTTAATTTTTAATTATTTACTTGGATTTCTGAGCAACGTGTCACAGTTTGAATTCGTAAAAAGATCACTAGTAATTGTGTGTTTTCCGAATATGTTATGACCATTCTCAAAAGTTCACTAAAACTTGATATTATTATCAAAAGCAAGTTTGCTGGACGTGCATACAGTTTGTGATCACTCTATCTTTGTGATCAAAACTTGGTCTCACTCTATTCTTGTATTGTTTCGGTGAGGTGATTTTCACACTAGAGTTAAGAGTGACATTTCATTTGTTCCTACCTAATCTGAAAATGCATCTTTCCAAATTGATAGTTCTACTTGTGTCTCTTTTTTTAAAATCTCGAAGAGTAAGAATTCTGCAACTTGATCACTTCTTGGGAGGGAAATTTTCTGATGATCAGAATTACTTCGTATTATAATTGCAAGACGGTGACTAATTAGCTTAATAATAACGACTGAAAAGAGTAGTTGTAGGTGTGAATGAGTTTGTTTGTTAGTTTCCGGCACTGATTGTTGAATTGGATTCAAAGTATGGGTATACATGGTAATCGCAAGCTTTAACGTTACTAAAATGGAACTTCAAGAGGATTCTTTGTTGAATTTCGCAGTTGGAATTAGACTCATGTTTCTGGTCTTAGCAAAACTGTTTTAGACACTTTTCAGAGTCAGTGTTGCCACAGTCCTAGTCCTGGAGTGGGCTGAAAAATTGTACCAAATTGAAATAAAAAGGGCCGAATTCATTACTTTATACCAGTTGTAATACATGGCTCTAAAAGAGTAAAGTTCTAGAACTCTTCTCCCTTCTTCCAAGAGCCTAAATAAAGAAAGTGCTCTTTTTAAGAATTGCTTTAAAAAATACAAATAGAAGGATCCCAAACAACCATGGAAGTATATGAATCTTTTCCCATACGTAGGAAGTAGAACAGAGGCTACAAATTACAAGGAAAAACAGTTTTCATCTTTGGTATGTATTGTAAGAAAACCAAACGCGCCTCTATTTCAAAGTGACTAATAAACCTAAACGGTATTATGGCTATATGAAAAAATACATAAAACGAGGAACAAATCAATCATCTCCGAGTTCGCGTATGAACAATATGTTATAATAAAATATTAAAATATAAATTATCAGGATGCGGCCATCTAGCGTCATTTGTTTCCCGTTATAGTTCGAATTACGAATTTTCTACACAAAGTTCATAGCGTTATGCTTTGCAACGTCACAAAATAAATATTCATCATTTTTTAAAAAAGAGTCCAACACACAGTATGAGTAACGTGAGATGTAGGAAAAGCCTTACTGACACTTTTGAAAATATGTATTTGTATTTGTTAAATAGTGCTGAATTAGGCAGAATTGTACCAACTTTTTCACTAAAGGGGCTGAAAATGCCAGCGTGGTACCAGCGGGCCGGTGAATGCGAAAAAGGGCTGAATTTGGTACAATTGTACCAAGTGTGCCAACAGTGTTCAGAGTTACTATTATGTCATACGAAATGGTATTCCATGACATGATGACATCCTCATCAAATGCATTTCATTCCCATCCAAAGATGGGCGGGCCTTAGAAGGTGACGCCTTCTCTATTCATTTCCTTTTAAATAATTAGTGTTTTGATTTCTTTTTGGTGAAATATTATACATCAAAAACATGTGTAATAACTTACGTAAGAAACATTTTGAGTTTAGCAATATTTAATACCACGTTAATAATAGTATTATATAAGTTTGATATAATCGACGAAAGTGCACAATAGGTCGGTGCCTTAATAGTAAAAATAATGACTGCTTTACCGTGCCATCTCTTAAGAGTTAGGAAGTAACCCTTTTCTCTCTGTAATCAATTGTGAATGTCCAGGTACTCAATGAATAAATACAGTTAATTATAGAAATTGCAGCAAACTACTACTTAACTTGGAGTACATTGGATTTCAGTTCAGTGTCCCGTCCAGAAACGAGGCTATATGAGTCGTAGATCTACAGCTAAACGTCATATCCGAACCATATGAGTTCCCACCAGAATACGAACCCAGGTTTCCAGGGACGAAGGCGCGTAAGTTATCCATTTAACCACGAGCAAGTTCTTGTTTTGTAAACATTTTTCATTATTTTATTTTGCATTTATGAAATTCTTTGGAAATAATGTCACAATGGTTCAATGTAAAACGATAGATTCGTTAATGCAGCTGTGTCAAAGTAAACTTCTTAGCGTAGTGAAAGTAAAAGTTTTTATATTACGAATCGAAGGCTCCATATGAATATCACCCTTTTCATTGCTATACCTGGATTAAGTTGTCTGTCGTTTATAGTCAAGTAATGTCCCAAAGTAGGTGAGTTTCATTTCATAGTTTAGAAACTGCGGTAGATTTCCGAACTATGCGAAATCAGTATTGAATCATATCTATAACTTGCAGATGGAATAGATGGATGATGAGAGAAGAAATCTCTTATGTAGTAAATTTCTTTCCCTCTTAGTATTATCATAGATATACAAGAGGAGATTGAATATTTTCTTAAGACGCTGAATCGATTTCGAACAACAACAAAAACTATATAAATATAACTAAATGTTATATATTAACGATCTTGTTCTGTTGCGATAAACGATACAAGTTAAAATGATTGAGTTATATCGCTTCGAGTTTAAATAGCGGATTAATGGAAGAAACAGATCCCATATCTGTTACTGTTTTACCTTCATGGAAATCTGTCTTAAAACCACAAAAAATAGAAAATATCTACGACTTTCTGCTTTAGTAGACTGTTACTTGTGAGTATGGTACATTTTCATGACACACCGAATTGATTAGATTTAACCATGCTTCGCTATTATTAGCGTCTTGTTGTATGGTGATCAACGTTGAAACCGAAAATATGAGTAAGGTTAACATCTTTCGATTTTAATGTACCTACGGTTATCGTTGGTAAGTTCCTTGAGATGCTGTCTCGATATCTAAAAACGTATCTGAATTTTTCTAACCACTTTTATTCTATCCCGGGTTAGATCGCAGGCCCCGCCAAGTGAACTTTGTGGTGGACAAACACCGTGTGTGGGGGTTTCCTCGTGGTTCTCCCGTTTCCTCCCACTTTTTCATTCCACCATTTTATTCATTACTCATCATCACCGTCTTCTTTACCCTAAGCGGCATAAACATGGGACGTAAATCTTAAAAAATTCAATTCATTTCATTTCATTTCAAGCTTGTAATTGGAAGCGATTGACTTCTTGTTTCTATATTCTTTGGTTTCTATATTCAATGAAAGGCATTGGGCGTGTATCAAGATATCAAAAAGAACACTTCTCCGTGTCCATTACCATTTTGTTTTATTGTATTCAACAAAACTACCGTTACTAGTAATTTTTTAGCACTTCCTATTTTAGTATAGTAATATGGGTGGAGATAATTCTGTCTTTGAGACTCTGAATCAATTCCATGAAAACTACTTTCTGCTATGAATTACAGTTTGTGCTCCATGGGATTGAACGTTACAAGTGGAAAAGGTTGATTTAGTCAGTTTTATTAGAATAATGTCAATAGAGATACTATTACTTCTTATTTTAATCGAGTTCAAAAAGCTAGTTGTCTCTACTGCTGCTTTTGATCTATTGAAATCAATATTGATACAGGAAGTACTAATAAATTTGAATTGTATTGTGCGTTCAGAGTAGTTATAGTATAGTTTCTTCTAGTACAGTTATAGTATAGTATAGTATAGTATCCATTCCAGAAAATTATTGGTAGATATTTATGATAATCTCTGTTCTATAATTTTCGACGTTGAAAGGGTAAGTTGTTGATTTCTATCAATTTCAGTTTCAATCGAGGTTAACGTAGATTATGGAACCTACTTTTGGAACGAAAATCTTACTGACATCCTAAGAGATATAGCTCAGTAAATTAGGAATCTTGATGAAAAAGTTCAGGACCAAGCTCGAAAAAGTGACGAAAAGACTAAAGACCAAGCTCGAAAAAGTGAAGAAATAGCTCAGCAAATTAGGAATCTTGAGGAAAAACTAGACCGGAAAATAAGCCATCAAACGAAGGATTTTGAAGAAAAGCTAGGACAATTAGAACAATGCAACGAAAACAAGTGGGAAGTTATCCAACGGCAACTTACACAGATGAATCAGCATATAGTAGTCAAATTTGAGGAGTATGACGAAAAGATGGAAAGAGTATCACAAAGAGTCACGGAATTTCAAAACTCTGTAGATCTCATAGAGTCAACATTAAACGCTCATGATACCCATATCAAATTATTGCAGGAGGAGGTTAACCTTATAAAAGAAAAATGTGTTTCCGAAAGTGCAACGCAAGATGGTGGATATATGAATGTGGTGCGTCCTGCATTTACTAGCCGTGAACCTAATCACCATCCTAGAACGATGTTGGAAGCTAATGGATCTTCAAGCTGTGGAGAGGAAAGTATTGATAGGGAAAGAAGAGTGGGACAGTCATCCCGGCGAAACTCCAACAGGTATATGAAGACCATGACAGGTAAACCTATACGATTCAGTAAAGTAAAATCACTTACTAAATTCAGTGGTGTACCGGAGGATGTACCCGCTAGGGGGTTTCTTGAAAAATTTGAGGACGAATGTGAGCTTATAGGTATAGATGAGTCTCAATATTTAAAATTATTGCCACATATATTGTTACCACCCTGTTTAACATGGTTCAAAGCTATCAGGGGTAGTCTTCGTACACATTCTGATTTTAAGAATGATTTATTATCTAATTACGAGAATGATTTCATGATAGCGAATAGAGATGCCATCTTGAGAACGAAACAATTTAATCCAAAATTGAATAGGAGTATTACGGAATTTGTAGTATCTACATATAATGAGTTGAGATCACTAAATCCAAATCATCCGGAATCTCTTATTATAGCTTCCATTAGAATCGTATTGCCATTCCGATCACAACAACTGTTAATGTCGGCACAATGCATCAACTTTAACCATCTAATTATGCTTATTCAAAGTTATGAAAGTCAGTCAGCAATACAGAATAACAATAGAATACAGGATAGATGTCAGGGTAATTCTGGACGTAAACATACACAATATGCTTCTGTTCGTAATATAAATGTAGAACCTGAATATAATTCTAATGTGCTTAGTTTTAATGGCTATAATGGTGCCTCTAATCAGACACAATCTAATCGCAGAAATGGAACTAGGAATTTTAGAAATAGCAACAGGAATTTCAGTAGGAGTTATAATTATCGCCGATTCACACAAAATCAATTTACAGATGGCAGTAATTACATTCATAGGAAGCCGAATACTGTAACAGTGTCTATTCGCCAAGGAAGTACTATAGATTGTGGGATACAATGTGACTTAAATGAAGCGATAATTCAACGTAATTTAAACTAGAGTGTGCTGATGTGGGAGGGTTTGAAGCCATGTCAGCATTGAATACTTCTAATTAATTTTCTGATTGTAAAACTAATTTAAAACTTTTAGATACAAATGTCGTTTATCAATATATACCAGTTGCCAACTGTTTTTGGAGATTTGATGATGATATGGAAGTAAATCTAGGTACCACTGACAAAGATTTTGTCTTTTTAAAAACCTTCTGTGCGGCGAGAATTAATATAACAGTTAATGAAATTCCCATTCATGATTTAATTGATACAGTAGCAACCGTGTCGCTTTTATCATATACTTTTTGGCGTGAAATTACTAAAGACTTCTCGAACCCAAGACTACATAAAATAGATAATTTGTTATTGGTTGATTATACAGCTAAACACAAGAAAAGAGTGTTAAATAAAACTCAAATAGAAATAGGCATACAAAATTTTAAAATCACGATTCCTATATTGGTTATTAACGAGCTGAATGAAAAAATATTGATTGGGTTAGATTTTTTAACGCAGCTACGTACCGTACGGGATTTCGAAAATAAAACTTTTACTATAAGAACATTAGATGATGGAATAATTAAAAAATTAATTGCTGCTCAGGATAGTATTTCAACCCAATGTCAGCCTTTTGGAAATAATGTTTTAAATATTAAATTTAATAAGCTGGAAGAAAATAATGTTATTAATATGGTAAAAGAACCGCCAGCAATGGAAGATGATGATTTCTTTTATAAGTGTGTAGACGAAATTTAAATTCAGTAAGGCTTGTTGATGAGGAAGTTGCTTCCTCATTTAGAGACATAATCTACAAACATAAAAGAGTATTTTCACGTAAACCAGGCTGTTGTAAGGATTTCGTATATACTATCGAAGTGGATACCAAAGGTTCTATTGTAACAAAACCGTATGTTATTCCATACCGTGTTGTTGAGAATATTCATCGTCATCTAGGAATGTTATTTCGACATTGTTGTCGTAATAATCATAATTACTGGATCAAATATGTGACTGAAATTACGTATTTTCTGAATTATTCGGTGTGTGATACCCTTGGAGTGGCGCCTGCCAATATTCACAATGGAACAGACTATGTAGCACCAATTGCACAACATTTTGGAATTCGACTCGACAATAACAGTGAAATAGATTATTCCCACCTGATTAGCATGATCCATTTAGGAAGAATACAGAAATTTAAATCTCGAAATTTGAAAATCGAAGCGCAACAGTTGGGAAAGGTTAAAATTCAGCCTAAAGACTTGGTATTTGTACGACTACATCCTCAGATTGACGCAACATTAAAAAGGATATATACATTTTGTGATTTGTATGCCGGACCTTATTTATGTACTAAACAACTCAGTCCTAAGATGTTAGAACTTGTGGATATAAAGACGGGAAAAACTTTAGGATTACGGAATATTGATGAAATTAAGTTATGGCAGCCTACTGAAAGTACTAGAAAACGGTGGTTGGATTAATCAGAACTTTAATTCCTTCTGAGATCATGACGCAAGCTAATATAAAGACCAATTAATACATACAATTCCTTCTTTAAAAGGAGAAAAATGAAATATTTTTTATGGATATGTAACTCAGTACATTGTATTTAACTTTATGTCATTTTATCGTTGAGTTTCCAAGTGATATATCTTAGAATTGTGTATTTTATTTGATGTTTGTGTTTCATGTCCTTTGTATAATTACAAAATATAATATTAATCACATTTGTATTTCATGCTATGAAACTACTTAAAAGCTTTATGGCTCGTATTTAAGCTATTCTTTTTTTATGTACTTTTCGTTCTATTCGAAGTTCATGCAAATATTATAAATATTTAAAAATAAAAGATCAAAAATTTTAATGTTAACATATATAGGTTATGACATGTATAAAATAGATGTTATTTATTATATAGAAAAATTATGAATAATGAACATCAAATTTCTTGATTTTCCAGAGCTTGAATGCTAATCATCAATGTTTCTATGTGTTATTATTTATTGCCTTCTGATCCTATTTGTATTTACTATTATAAAGATCTTTGTATGTATATTAATGATATTTATGCATGGAAGAAAACTCAATTGCTACCCTTAAAGGAAATTATCAACTAAGTTTAAATTTTGAATAGGCCCGTCGACGTTAATTATAAATCGACGTTTTTATTATAATGATAATTCTAAATATAATAGAATATAATGCTACGATATGTTATATATATATATATAAGAGAGTAAAATAATATTAATATATATATATATATATATATATATATATATATATATATATATATATATATATATATATATATATATATATACAAGGGCTATTCAAAAAGTAAGCATTTTATAAGCATCAACCCAGGGTTCTTTCCTTCATAGCAAGCTATGGCGGAAGTCCCGTCCGGACGACATTATACAACGATAACGTCATATGTTGTGTTGTATTTGTGTTGTATGTTGTATAAATAACCAGTACCATTTTATAAGAAAAGGGTCAGAGGGGAATTATTTGAACAGTTTTCATATAAAGAAAAGAAAGATACAAAGAAATATCGGTAGATTATTTTTTTGTTGCTATGGAAACATAATAAATGTAATTTTAGGTGTGCAGGTATCTTGTAGAACAAGTAAACATGTGGAATATAAACGCTTCTCGAGACTGACTATTAAAATCAAATTAAGAAAATTGTAAATTGTGTTTGTCGCGTAGTTTAAGATCCAGAGACTAAACATATAATACGTGTAAGTTTATAATAGCAATTCTTGGTGTACAAAACGTATTATTACAACTGGCTCTGAGGGAAATATCTGAGTTCCAGCCAAGTGCGAACAAATTGCTTGTATTT
Organism: Thermobia domestica; assembly: GCF_964235325.1. Taxonomy (NCBI): domain Eukaryota; kingdom Metazoa; phylum Arthropoda; class Insecta; order Zygentoma; family Lepismatidae; genus Thermobia; species Thermobia domestica. Next base: position 61,928,334 of record NC_137463.1, read on the forward strand.
GTGCTGATATGCTACCACCACCTGTTGGAGGTGAACGACCTTGACCACCGACTGTTTGCTCTTGGCCACCTGCCACCCCCATGCGACTAGGTGAAGACTTAATACAAAACTTATCACTCTGATTTTTATTGCCACTCGCAATAACCAATTGATCATTTTCTACCGTATTTTTCTTCCGAGTGTCACTCAAAACACTAATATCACTAGTGTGATTTTCCACATTAGGACTTGTCAATTGATTTTGATGTATTACTAAAACTCCAGTATCACCATTTTCGAAATGATCAAATTCAAGATGTAGGTCATGATTAACAGGTCCGGTCGCCATCTTACGAACTACTCGGTGACGCTCAATTCAATTTTTATTACTTACTATTTAGCTATAAGGCACCCTTTTACAAAATAATCCGGATCTACCTATCACCCAACAAAAAGGTAACATATTTCACATTCCCACTCACCAACTGAGATCACAGGCTGCTATTTAGGATTGTAACGCATATCCTGTTTATATATATATAAATACTAATTATTTTGAAAGGATATTAACACGTTACACGCACACTTGCCTCCGCGAAAACAACTTAAACGTGTACGCTGGAAGGAAGGAGAATTTAATTCCCCCACTAAAAAAATTATGGTTATGTTGGTATAGTTCAATTAACTGTACAAAAGTGGGAACTTGATAAATCCAATATCTACAAGTAAAAATGCTCTATAGCAAGCCAGGTAATCTATGGTCTATTTTAGTCAAATAATAGAGTTAAATCGGATATTATCAACTTTATATCTCTGAACTTGAACAATATAATTAATTTCAAAATTATGATGATACAAACAATAACACAATATGAATTAATCTAGACCGAAAATTACACTTAGAAATCAACTATAAAATTCATTATTATTCAATATCGCCCAGCGACAACAGAACAGAAACAACCACAACGGTAAATGGCGTACTAGCTTCCAATAAGAAATTCTAGAAAATAAATTACAGTAAGCATTCCACTTATAAACCATTGCATTCACAGTAATAAACTCGTATATTCACATTCATCACTTACACTACCAACACTTAATTTAATTTGTAAGCCGATTAGGTTGAAAAAGATTCAATTTTGGCACCAAAGATAATTATTTTCCTTCCTATTTGATAGCACCCTGTGATCTGACGATCCCAGGTAGCGCTGCACTTGAACAAAACTTTCATTCCAAAAAGTACCACCAGAGGTCATAGAGAGCCATAAATTTTCTTGAAATGATTTAAATCTCAATTAGGATATTACTATTACAATTAGGTGGAAAACTTATTCTTTTCATTTAATAACATAATAATCGAGGTAATTATGATTTATAATTATTTTCGAAAATTCAAAACCTTAGGTATTTAATGACATATTACAAGTAACACTAGACTCAGAGTAGATTATAGCTTTCCTGTATTGAGAAAGAAAAGTACTCTTGTTAGTGCGTCCCTTTGAAATAACACTAAAAAGCTACATACGCGTATTAGTGCACATGGGACTAATTGTATGTTCTGTATGTGCAACTATGTCGGAGTTAGTAATTAAATGAGGACACGAAAATAAATTTACGTATCGTATACTGACGTTTTCTTACGGAATCAATATGAGAAACTCAAGAGAGTTATTAATAAAAAAAGAAGCGTAAGGAAATTTCGAAGAATCGTAACTAAAATAATTTACAATTTAATTAATTTTTTTTATGTCTACACTTTACACGTTTGACAAGCTTAGAAAAATAAGAATTAATATTACAGGGAATGCATATTTCGATAACAGTAGAGCAAATGCTCTTGGGACCAATCTATTCCTTTTATGTAAGTGCGTGTACTTGTAACAAGTATCTGTTTGATTGTTAGGAGTATGTGAAGTATCGTTAAAAGAACAAAAAGGACAATTCAGAAAGCGAATTTCTTATATATAGCTATAGTAAGTACATAATTAATCTCTTACAACAGAATAAAAGCTGCCAAGTTATCATTATTAGCAATAAACTACATACTTTTAGCTTCATAAAAATTTGTCTTTACTCAATTTAGTGAAAAATACGATTGAAATATTATTCTGCAAGTAGGCCATTTTGTTCAGCTCGATTTCGTTTACCAAGCGACCCATATATTACAAAAAATGAAATGAAATGAAATATAAGTCTTACGTCCCACGATTATGCCGGTTAGGCTAAACGAGACGGTGATGATGAGAGATAAGTGAAATGGTGGAATGTAGAAAGTGGGAGGAAACGGGAGAACCCCGAGGAAACCCACGCACACGGTGTTTGTCCACCACAAATTCCACACGGCGCGAACTGGGATCGAACCAGGAACCCGAAGCACCGGAGGTGAACGCTCTACCACTGAGCCAACGCGCCCCCCATATATTACACTTGGACATTGTACAGCAACTGAGAGTAAAATTGTTTGTTAAAATTTTGGATGTATCTCGTTAATCATATTATGTTCTATCATACTGCTTATGTCATAATGAAGGACTATGAGAAGGTTAACTTCAACATTAGTCATAGTTGTAGTAACTTCCGTAAAACAACAATATTGTAGATTTACAAAGTGATTAGTTCATTTTCTCCAAAACTTCACATGAGCTTTCACTTTATTCATATCATTATGTTCACCATAATGTAATGTATGAATTTCTATACCAGCATGTTTCACATTTGGACAATTTTTTTCTTTATCAATAATATTGTTGAATTTGATTGGTAGAAAGAGCCATAAAATTGTCTACATATTTGTGGACAGGAATACAAACATATTTTGTTGTTGACATTGTCAGATTTGAATATTAATAGTTTTAAATTGTGAATCTCATTTATGGTTAGCCTTTTCTAAAGTAGTTTGCTGATAATTTTATAATATAGTATTATATTACTTTGTTGGTGTTTAGTGGAGCACATTTTAAGGTTTAAGTTGCAAGTTATTATCATTACAATATAAAATAATTTTCCTTGTCTGAGCTTCTGAATTGGAATGTCTTATTGAGTTTGTATTACTGTAATTATTCTTTCCACACGTAAAAATAGGTAATGGCGTAGTTTGGTATTTCAGCTTCATATTTCAATAACATTTTACTGTTAGATAAAATGCCTATATATATAGCCTACATTGAAAGCCTAAGGTAAAGAGATTTCCCCAAATATATTTGTCATTTAACTTAAGTATGACTACGACAGAAAACGCTCATATCCAGGAATGATTTTCGTAGTAGGTATATATATATGTATAATTTCTTTGCTAAGTAATGATCGTAAATTTTAAATGATGTCACTTCTAAAAGTATGACTATTATCCTTGGATTGTAGATCATTTCTACTTTGTGACTTGTAGCAACGGAACTTCTGGAATTCAATCTATGATTAAACCAACTTTACTTTTTGGGGATAGGTGGAGGAATAAATAAATTGAATGTTTACCGGAAATAATAGCTTTATATTACTCTATTTACATGATAATACATCATGTCAGAAGGTACTGTCGGGGAACTGGTTTAGCCTCCTGGAATGGCGTCGTCACTTACTTTAGGGCTTGTGCAGTTTAGATCTTACGCACTTTAGGACTTTTAAAAATTATCTTAGGCAATTCCAAAATCAATGTTAGAGCATCTGCCATTTAGGATTAGTGGACCTAGTTGATTTTTTATAACTTCTGTAATTTAGAATTTGTTAAAGTTTTTGGTACTGAACTTCGCCAGCATCACACAAAACCGCAACATGAAATAGTTGCTACAACGCTGTTACTAATGCCGTTATTCCAACGGTAACAGATTAATTAATAATACGAGCACTAAAACCACTTTCATTAGTAGTGTTATTACTATTATCATATCTTACGACCTATTCCTCACTTGAATATATTTTATATAATATAATTTTAATTCTATTCTAATAATGAATCAGTGGTGCCCACCCCCCTATGTCCATGACGCACCCCCCACAATTGTCTACCCGTAGGTGTTCTTCCATGAAAAAAATCTTCTTTTCGATTAATTTTTACACTCCCTCAAACATATTTATAAAGATTTTACCCCCCCAAATATTTCAATGACGCACTTTGCGTCATAGCCCCCCCTGTGGGGACCCCTGAATGAATTAAGACAGAGTTTTATGTACACTTTGTTTTTTAAAAACAAATGCTTTCAATAAGGCACTTATTAGTTTGGAACATTAACAATTACTCCTGATCTAAAGGAATTGAAATGGATGGAACATTTTATATAACTTAAAACATGTTGGTTTCTTTCCTCCGCTCAACTGTTTGAGTTCCAAAGCAGGAGCACAAATCGCCTTTGATACATCTCATATTCGTATAAATTTATATCACATGTTCCCCGAAAATAGTTTTTGCTTCTAGGGAAGGCGGCATGATTCTGTCACCCAAGTCTGTAGAAGGTGATATCATTTTGTGGGGAACGCGCTACGCTATAAATATTTAGAAAAGTTGGGTTGATTTTGAGTTTAACGTTACATTCAGCATAAAGGATAAATGAGACGCCACCTACTGATTAACGAAAAATCCAAACCACATGAGCTCCCACATCCCACATGTCAATTTTGACCTAATACTTTGAAGCTAATAGTAGGTATAAGGGAAAGCGTTTTGAAAGTAATACAGACATTGAGTCAGTTATATTGAAACAAAGTCAATGTGCAACTATGCCGCACTCTGACTACGAGAGAAGCAACAGTATCTCTTTAGACAAGTAGAAGAGAAGTTCTTTCGAGTGTAGCTTGATGCTGCCCAAGCTGAACAAATTCTGAGAGAGGTTCCTTGTAGCTCTTTCCGATAGTAAGTTCAATACGTTTCATGTTGTTGAAATATGTCAAGTCGTAGACTTATTTTCATGTAGGTCGCACCATTACATAAATATGCGACGCAGGGGTCTGGGTCCAATTAAGTGACGCATAGAGATTCAATTGTTTCCCAAAAGGGTAATGAGTTACTAGCAAAGAGGCAAACTGAGTCTCGGAGATATGGACCGAAACGTAAAAATCAATGCTGCTTACTACCAGAAATATGTGACTAAAATGTACCGGAATAAAATACCAGCATTGTACGGAAAAGACTTGAACCAGGGTGAACTGCATCAAGGCAAAGCATCAAAAATATGAAGAATGAATTGGTGACGTTCTATACAATCATATGAAAATTCGGTAATTCACTTTCCTGATGCAAAACCAAGAGTTTAGACCAAAGGATCAATAGTCTATAGCGTTTTGGGACTCCTGGGGCAGAGCCTAATAATCATCAAGACGGGGCCATCACTGGCTTGTGGGAAGCCTGTAACGAGGGCAGGGATACATTGGTCGAACTGTAAACCAGACTCATATACTGGAAACTCCAATGCCAGGCAATAATCAGTATAGGCAGTCTGCAGATCGAATCAAAACTGTTACGGTGTAAACGTGGCATTTCCCAAGTAAGTGGCATATTCAAATTCGCCTCAATATTAGTGAATCAACTACTGTAGCGTAGCAATACCCACATTCATATACCTTCGTTCTTTCCTAATTTTAAAGCGGGCCTCTTCTTACAAAAATATTAAACTGTTACACGCCGGTACTTCCTATATACCTCATCACACCCGTGGTGTTTCTTTAATAAGATAATGTGTTAGTTTCCATTCTACAATTAAATGTACACATTTGTCAAGAACGCATTATGGCGTTCCGCGCAAGTTTCCTATCCAAATCTCTTAAATGTAAATTAATATTTTAATAAAATGTGAAACATAACACGAAAAGTGGTCAAGCAATATATCAATTTCGTAATAAGATCTTTACTTTAAAGTGCTTTACACATTCACATAAACATTTAATAAAATTGAGCGCTTCTAGTAAGATCCAACAGCAAATGCCGTCTTGTGTGCACATTGTGAAACGAATCAAATATTTTCCTTTATTTGTTACCTTTTTCGATATCAGAATACTCAACCAAATGAATCAGTGTCTTGTGTTGTAGCTGAAACATAACTTTATCTTATAGTACAATATTTATAACATGTAACGTTTCATTGCGCAGTAGTTAAGGAAATGAGGTAAAATATGTAATGACTTCCGGGTGGTGATCCACCTTAACCTATACGATATGCCTCAGCATGCATTCTATGTTTCTTTGTTAATTTAACGACTGGGATTACATTAATGTGCACTAAAAATAACAAAAACTGCGTATACTAGAAGATGAGATACGAACTTTAGATGACAGGGATGTAGTCGTTGTCGAAGAAAACGAACATAATTCTGAAAATGAGCAATCAGCTCATAAGCATAAATATGGAGATCAGGACACTTCAAGTACAATACAAGCTACAGAGCAAGAATTAAACGATCTGACTGTTATTGATGAACCTGTTCTTGAGACTAGTGAGGCAAGAATAATGCCCGAGGGCATACCTACTACCGCCTAACATGAATTCACAAGTAATATAAATGAATTATACTTTGCTGAAGATGGTACTAAGTGGCGAATTGCGCATTAAAGATTCAGAGCTATAACAAGTCGCCGTGATTCGCTTAGACACCTGGCAGGATTTATAGCCAGTAAACAACTCGGATTGCAAAACAAATTTACATTTCTCTTGTACATTTACATGAATACCTTATCCCATCTGCAAATTCACCATTTGGTTGAACCATCTTCTAAACTACACCGTTAAGGCATTTTATCAGGAAATAGGCCATCCGTCTGATTTAGAACAAAAGGTATTAATAAAATTAAGAAATATTAAAACGGTTAGGTAAAGTAAGGTTACGATACGTTAGGTTAGATAGGCTAAGTTAGGTTATGCTACTAAAATATTAGAACCTGTTAGAGGAGTTTGTGCTTTAAAATATAAGTCAAGAACATTGCAAAGAAAATATTTAACAATATAAAATAGCTTCGAAGAAAAATACACATTGAAAGAAGATAAATAAATATTGGGAAATGAGACTTTGCGGCGAACTTTGATGTTACAATTGACCAGTCGGGCTATGAAGGGGTTATCGTATTGTACACTGAACTGTTAGTGCTGGTGCAACCGTTCTTACGCACCCTTCGTGATCAGATAACAACGTTCGTGTGACAAGTGTAGCTCGCGTATTACGGTGTACAATCCGCAGCAAAAAAACTGCAACATGATCACGTAAGTTTATTGTGAAACTACGACTACTAGCGCAGGGATCAACGTAATGTCTAAGTTGCACGAATCACTCCAGAAGAAACCTCGGCGTCCTCCCCTGCACATTTATTTTGGAACAAAAGACTTCGTCGTTTCACAATAAACTTACATTTCCATGTTGCAGGTTTCTTGCTGTGGACAGTACAAATAGGAGATCAGAACAAAACTTGGACACCTCACTATGTGTTGAAGGTCTAAGACGGTAAACAACAGGATTTGAAATTTGGTGTTCCTATGATCCAGCGCTGCCACAAAATCACAGTGCTGATTATTACTTTTTTCATCCAATCTTTAGGTTTCCAATATCAAGACTAAAAAGAATAACGTATATTCAAAGTTCCATGGGCGTCACGTCCTTCCCTCATGGTATAGACGTGGCTATGCCTATGTACAACGATATGTTGTATCTTTTCTTGTAATTTAAGCTTGTAATTTTGGACGATACTTGATTTCTTTTATATGCACTAGTCAGCTATCTCAATAGAAGAAGAAAAAGACATAAAATTATGATTTTTATTTTGAAATAATGTTTTCATATACTTTTAAATGTATATAATGGAATGTTTTGTAAACATGACGACGTATTCCTCGTTGACATAGTAATATAAAACAAAGAAGGGATACGATTACCAGTAGCTATAATGTAAAATGTAAGTTATAACGTTTTAAGTTGTCCCACGTTAAAGATCTAAAAATTTGAATAAACGACAGATTGTGTGATAGCGAGTGAATTATAATGGTTTATTCATACGGCTCAATAATATTTTAAGGATCAGGTGTGATGTTATATATGCAACCAGACATTTAACTGAAGCAGGTGATTCCGAATATGAATGACATGGAGACACCGAGGAGAACGACCAGGCTTGCTAACTTCGCACGTCTGCACTAGGGCCATTTCCACACTCGGAGTGGAACAACGTGATTCGCTACCTACATCTCATTAAAGAAGCAGAATTGCTTGCTTCCTGGCTGAAAGTAAAGAATTTGCTCGTATCTGGCATTTCGTTGTCCTTATTCAGACACAGAGAACAATTTCTTCCAGATTTGTGGTAAGAAGAAAAATTAGTATTCTTGAATGTTACGTGTGGACTGTTTCGGACATTTAACACTCCGTATGAAAGTATGGATCAATTCATACTATTCATCAATTCGTCGAAACGAAACCTGACACTTGGCCTGCTTCGCAACGGAAACAGGTATACATCAATACTCATAGGGTATTAAGTACACTTACAAGAACGTTACGAAAATTTACCTTGGTGCTCCAGAAAACTAACTATCAGTGGGTAATATGAGGTGATCTTAATGCTATATCGATGATCAAACTATGTTATTATGTCGCATATTGGTGATAGTTTTAGCACATATACTATTTTTGTTATATTGCCATTTATAAACAAATCTCGCGTGATGGAAACAAAGTAAGTTACTTAAGCGCATCAAGATACAAAGGAGTACATCACCAAATTTTGAAAAGCTGAACTATCACAGGCTAGTTTTATTATTAACAGTTGCTACTTGATTTCTTAAGTTTATTATAAGTTATTCTTTTTATGTTTTAATTTTATTGAAGGTAGGTCACTTGTCGTTCTGGCTCATTTTACTGTATCAATGTTTCTTTTATTTTAAATAAAATACCTTTCCTAATACGACCGTTTCAGAAATGCAGTAACATATGAATAATAAGAATTATTAGATCACCAACGTTATTATTTATGTTTGAAAGTTGCTAACAAAGAGGCTGGAAGCATATCTCGAAATTTAATGATTCCGAATATGTGTTTCATGTTATTGACATACGTATATACGTGCTCCTTGATATTTAAAGGCGCAAACAACAACACTGTGGAGACAAATCCTTAGTGCAAATGACCGTAGTTCAAGATATATCTTTCCTTTATCCCAGAAATTGCAAGTGCTTGAACCAAAGTTGGAAATTACCCTCTTAGAGCACCAAGTTGAGAAGCATCAATTTGTCATCATCCGTGTTATGTAACACAGCAATTTGTTGCCTAAATTCATAGGTGGTATTAAAAATATGTAAATTGGTGAAAATCGTATATTAAGTAAAGTTAATCAGAGGGCTTTATCTACCACTACAACTAGCAGAAACTAGTTGCAAAAGGAACATTATATCGATAAAGTTACGTTTAGAGAGAGAAAAGCAAGCATGCATTTTTGAAGTGAAAATTTCCTGTTTATATGCTGTTTGTATCCGAAAATAGTGAATCAGATTCTTTCTCTAATTTATAATAATGGAGAAGAAATCCGATCACTTTTCAAAAATATATTTAGTTTAGAAATAGCTTTATTTGTTACGTTTGAAAACTGTAGATCATAAAAAACCGTTTCATCTTGATTTTGTCACAGGGAAAAGAGATTCTTTTCATTAAAATTACAAACAAACCACAAGAAATAATTCTGCTAAATGGAAAGTTTGAAACAACTTTTATTGTATTATATAAGTTTATTTAAAATATCAAAAATACTTTGTAGGTTTGCAGGTCTGTTCATATATCCCAAACGTGATTTAGGGTATCATCTTTCAGTTAGATGGAAAACAAATTATCAACAGAAATCAAATGTGATTGTATATCTGTCGTTAATCAATACATTAGTGATAATATTTGCAAGTACACTTTAATTATAGTATATTATGAGATTTTTGTTAATATCAGAAATTGAAATCGAAAAATTCCTGATTTACTCATTAACGCATCTCACAAAACCTTTCTACGTGTCATAAAATTTTCTAATTATATTCAAAATTGTTTATAAAACATCGTATTCCGAAGTGAAAATCGTGAGGATTAAATTGGAACTTATCCTCCTTGACGAGATTGTCGAACGTGTATAAGATAACCTTTCCAAAATTAAACCTGTAATGGGTAATGGAAGCTTAGGTTTTATTTTTTCGTAGATGACCCAAGAAAAATATGGATGAATACATTTAAAATTTTGTGTAACAACCCTAGGTTTAAACACATTCTGTAAAAATATTGGGGACTTGTCCATTTGTAAGTGTACAAACTGGTATTTGAACAGTTTCTAATCGTTCAGTAGATGCTCGATACTTCCGTTCAGAGAAGTTTGAAACCATAATTATAATTAATCATATTCTTTCATAATGTTGTTTTAGTTTATTACTTTCATTTTCTTGCTTTCAATTCAAGTATAGCCAGATTAGGTAGCATCAATGGCACAATATGAATACATACTCGCAGTGGCTAAGATCTCATGTCCCCTGATATCAATCTTTATAATAATAATAATAATAATAATAATAATAATAATAATAATAATAATAATAATAATACTATTTTCTAAAAAAAATAATTGAATAAATGAAATTAAAAAGGGTTCCCTTACTCAGAGTCTGATCCAAGACAAGAATCATGTTTCTAGTTTCGTAAATTGCATTCTTACACACTAAAGAGATATTGTAATTAACTGACAACACACCAGAAGTCACAGTCATAATAAGTTTCCAAATCGTTGTTGTCTTGTTGACAGAAACTCGTTCATCACACTTTCCATTGCCGGTTTCTTCACTTTCAGTGGAGAGTAAAGCCAATGAATGTAATCTCATCTGTGACACTGTATTGGGAAGGTAGGTTTTTATAAGTTTTAATTTGCTGAAACACCGCTCAACGGATTCTGTTGTGACTAGTAAAGTAAGATACACTGGCAGCACGGTATACATATCCGGGATACTACAAGCAATGAGAGGGTTTATACTATCAGAAGCTCAGCCATTTCTTTTATAGTTGAAAGGTCTACAGACTTGAAGGAATGATAGGTGCTCATAAAACTTTTGAAACGACAGAGGTGGAGAACGAGCTGCAAGAGAACTGCAGAAATGCGGAAAAGGGCCTTGCAAGGAATTCGTTAGATTTTAGAAGGGCAGCTAATTGTGGATTATGACAACTACAATTGTCCAGCGATGACATTTATAAAGCATTCTGCTTTTTATTAAAGTTTAGAAAGTTATATACTCAGGTTTACTATCTTATAGAAAAGTTTTGAGCCCTCCGCTCGCTGGTGTCTCCGGGGCCGTTAGTTACGCCCCTGCATACTCGTAATGCATTATAATGCAACTCTTACTCCTTTGCGGCGATACACTTAAATAGTATGAAATACGATGAATCCTTATTCATGAAGTGAACCCTTATTAATCATAGCCCTAAAAAAGTATTAATTGTTATTTTCGAAATTCTACTACGTTATTACAATAAAATTCATTTTTCTTTATTTTCTATTTAATGTGGAAATAGATAACTTGGTGTTCTAGGCTAATTTTATTGTAGGAAACATTTCTTTCATTTTAAATACAATATCTCTATAAGATGCTACTGTTACAGAAACACTAAAAACATAATAATAAGAAGAAAAAATGTAATATAAAATACATTTCAACTGTACCAAATAGTCAATGAATCAGGATACAGTATATTACAATGAGTTCAGCAAATACCTTTTCTTATATCTTAAATCTTTTCTGTCATGTTTTAAGGACATATTATAAGTAATTGAAATAAGACTAAAATAAAAGTTACAGTCAGATATTCTGGTTAAAACGTTTAGCCAAAGTTATAGTGCTAATTTTGTAAAACTTGACGAGCACGACGTCTGTATCATCTTAAGTATATCAAAAATACTTATAATTCCTTTAAAACGATTACCAATTTGTAAGATTTTAAATGAAATATGATGGGTGTATTCTGGTGAAGGCTAAGAGTTGGAAAATTATATAATCGGATGTGGCATCTTCAAAATGTGATTTTAGCCTGGCAATACCACAAAAAATAAGCGGTAAGCTAGGGTAAAACAAAAAACTGTGAAATAAAATAAATGAAATTGCTTCATATCTGACCTGTTTTAAATATATAAATACCCTATGAAAATGCATGTCTTTTCGAATGGTTGTATCTTACAGCCAAACAGCGTTATAACTTTTCTCAGTCAACGGACTTTCCACTGCAACATCTACGTTGGAACATAGAAACAGGAACTTCAAAAGATTCTTCCATAGGGCAGTAAGGACGATGTTTAACAGTAAAAATTCATTTCTCAATTGTTTTTACGGGAATATTATGTAAGGTATGACAATGATTCCCATTTTCTCGCAATGCTCTTGTAATGGCAGAGTTTACCAGTAATGGAGTCTCAGTTTGCAGATATTAATGATCTTGTGTTCATGTGTTAAAATGCATGAAATTTTTTATTATGTTCACATTATATTTTTGAGGACTGATATTGTTTCATTGTAAATTTCATACATTGCCTAATTCGTATTACTTTAGTCAATTATGAAATATAGATATCGTCATTGCTATTTTAATGTTCTGCATTCATCGTCTATCTTTTCTTTTCCACATTTATAGAGATACACTAAAAACCCAAGCAATTTCAAATTAAAATAATCCTAAATATTTTCATCTAGTCGGGTTTTTCAATAAATAGAATGCGCTAATTTTATGTAAATGCTCTGTATTTTAAGTAGAAAAGTATAATTAAAAACACATTAGAAGCACTATATTTCGCTTTACCGGTCCAAAAACAAAATCTGGATGGTGCAAATCTCTGTTGTGTCCCGTATTTTAACACGTGTCATGCACCATAGAACTTATTACTCGAAATTTCCTGACACGTGATCAAGTAGCATATAGTATATGGGGAAAATCTTGATTAAACCCTTGTAATTTAGAAACGGCTTAAGGAAATGGGAAGAAATCCTGAATAATGGAACTAGAGGAAGAGAACAACCTAATATTGTATAAGGTTACCATAGCGGCCGCATTGAAGTCCGTCATCTTGAAATCTCTTAAAATTTTCAAATAGGAAGAGGGTCCTGTGACATATCGTTTTGAGATAGCGTTTTCCCAGAAGCACAATTCTGGCATTATTATTACGCTACCAATAACCATGTAAGAGTTATTACGAATGTAAAACGAAATGCTTCGATGTAATATTATCTTAGTGTAGTTATAGACCATAGATTTGTAAGAATTTTGGAAGTATTTTACAGAAATTGGAAACAAACTGGTAGGGAAAGTTAAATATTTGTTTCCCCATGAACTAGAAATAAAGTTTCCCATCAAGATGATCCATAGACCATTATGAGGAAAACGAAAAATTATAATTTCGAAGAAATCGAAATATCCCTTATTTATGTAGTAGCTTTTTGGTAAGTTTTCAATACGTTTTTAATCTTATTTGCTACACATTTCACTTTTGTCACAGCTAGGAAAAGATTTTCTATAGGCCTTCACTATCTGCAAAATAAACTATTTTTGCTCCTCATTTTTCGTACGAACATTGTTGTAATCTTCTATTGGTTTCACTCACATTTCTGTTGCCTCGTTTGTTACGTGGATGAATTTAACTATTGTTTTTCCTTGAATATAGTCATTGTTATTTGACCATGAAATCTGATCGCACTCGAGAAATTCTTTGAATATTATAGATCTCTCGAGAAAAATGTGTTTGTTGTAACAAAATGATTGATTTCTCTTTTCCCAATTATTTTTTATGGTATCACCTCTTGCGTCAAGCCTCTTTGCTGCTAAACGGTTTCCCCTTAAAGTTGTTAATTTTTTCAACCAAGTTTTGTTTTTCTATTATGCTAACTTCATCATGAAAAAACAATGCTACATATTCATCCGTCAAGTAACAGAGATGCCGAGAAAGTTTGGGAAGAGCCACTTCAGACAATTCAGTATCTATTTGTGTACAACTGTACAAACCTTTCAAAAATTGCAAGTATTGTAATGGTGAATGGGATGCTTGATCACATTTAAATTACACTTACACATATAGTAGTATCAGAAAAATGCATATTCTCCAAAGATCCGTTTCCATTTTCTCCATTAAACGAAATTGTTAGCAAAAGAAGAGTATGTTTAAATAGTAGATAGCTTTCCCCATCCACCTTGCATGGTGAATTGCTCCAGGTAAACAAAAGAAAACGCATCAAATAGTTATGGCACCCAAGGATATGATGGTCAGTTATAAAAATTCCCTGTAATCTTCTGTGCGGTGTTCTGCTTCTATAAATTCGATAACAAAATTAACACTTCATTCCTTACATCGGACGTATTGTTCCTTATGTCATCATCATGAATTCCTGGAATGAAGTTGATACAATCTATTTTAGACCACTCGCTCTCAAAACGATTAAAGAGGGGAGCATCCAGTCCAGATACAAACGAAACACGACACTTGTCAAATACATATTTTGAAACCAATTCATAAATGTACTGTCTTCAAGGAATACATAGAAGATTGTTTTGGAGCTTCTGCTCTAGCATAATGCAGAACCCGTTGACATAACACATATTGCATGGAGCAGTGTTAGAACAAACTAAGTGCACGAACTTTACTAAATTCTATTCTTCAAGATAATGAACTATAGTAGAAGCAATATGTTCTCCTCTTAATGATGACCAACTTACAACACCAATTAGCCTCTCATGACCATTTCCTGTAATAATTATTGACAAAACTGTTGAGTCTTTCTGCCAGTCAAATTCGAAAGTAGGTTTCCGTCCCATTGCAAAACTAACGCACTTGATGCAGTCCGAAATTATTTTGGTGCTCCTGTGTAACTCCGCTACGGATTTTCTCTCAGCATCAGTGAATAGAGACCTATTTATTACTAGTTCCTCTACATTATGTCCTAATGCTTCTGCCTCGCTGTCAGAATATGTATTGTTCCTCTATCAGTGACCTTGTATAGATCAAGAGCACCAACTTGTCTTGGAGTAGGCATAATAAAATTAGTTTTTTTCCCTTTTACATCTTTTGCAGGGTACGGATGCACACACGCATCCATATTTACATTTCCTCTAACATTCTTAACTGGGTTTTCCTCTTCATTTTTTGAAATGCTTACCTCCATGTTTTTGGTGTAAAAAAATTTTAACAAATAATTTTAAAAAGTGCATTTGTTTCTTTTGCGTTCCTCTTTCATTTGAATCCGTGCATATCCCTTTAGTTCTTTTCGTGCCAAATTCGTCTTTACTTTTAGCCGTGTATAAATTATTACCTGTAAAAAAAAAAAAAGAAATCTTTTCACAGGTAATAATTGTTAGACGACTACAGCTATCTTTAAAATAGTGCTAGATTTGTGCTTGTGGTGAAATGAAATGTCACTTGACCATCTTCATATTTAAACATTTTGAACTGAATCCAAGATGGCGGACTTCAAGATGGCCGCTATGACAATACTATACAACATTAAGTTTGTTCCTTCTTCTAGTTCCATTATCCAGGATATCTTCGCATTCCCTGAAGCCAACCCCGCCATGGACGGTCCCAAGCCCGTGCTGAGAAAGGGGAAGGGGAACCGGCTTTTCTGTCGTAGCAGCCCCGTATGGCACCAGCGCGGAGATAGGTTCGGGTGGAGTCTGTAAAGAGGCTCTATCCCGAATGTCCTGTACCGCTGGGTCGACTCACACATTGAGTTGAACCTTAAGCCACGGCACAACAACCTACCGCCGGATGTGAGCTCCTGAGCATCCTCCGAAATGGGCGACTAACTCGTGCCATTGGATCCTGGAGAGTACGAGTGACCTCGTCATGCACTCAGCGAAGTAGGTGGTCTGACTGTCGCCCCTACTGGTGGAGGTGAGCCCTCGTGTATCCTCCGAAATGGGCAACTAGGCCGTGCCCTATAGGGTCCGAGAGATAATTCTGCTTGGTACCCCAACACACTAAAAAGAGTGGGTAGTTGGTGCGTCCTCACAGGCAGATCAAACGCCCTACCGTAAAGGTGAGTAGCTGCCCTCTATAGAGCGTGTTGTGCGTGCTCTTGGGTCTGGGATGGGATACGTAGTATTCTAACGCACTCTCGTACCTCAGGAGTGCTGAGGAAGTGGAGTTACTCCTTCGTCCCAGTATATCTGGGTGCAGGACCTACGACCCTGCCAGTGGAGCCGCCCCTTCCAAATGGCCATTGTCTTTGAAGGTAGACAGTGTACGTCAGCCATTGGGTCTGGCAATGTACTTTTGACTTCTCACGTAAGAAGAGGCAGTTCCATATTGTTTGAACGACCCTGCCGAAGGAAAAGTGTAGGTGTCATTTCTAACAGTGGTTTACACGTACCATTGAGATTCGGACTTGTAAAGATCAAACGATCGTTTAGTAATATACTCTGAAAAAATAAGGGTAAAAGATAATAGTATAAAATTAGGAGGTATTTTAATTTAAGATAGCCATGTAAAAATAATGATAAAAAAAATCAAGAACTACCTAACAGTGGTCTTTATTGCATTCAGATAGTGTGAAAGAAGGTTCACTGAATCAAGGATGAATTTCCTTTGATTTTTTATAGTACGTGCAGTTATATCTCAGATGCCAGTTTTCCTTAATACTACAAGATGTCTATAAAATGAATTATCTACAGTAGTTGCCGAATTTTGGTAAAAGATTCAAAATAAGTATATGTAAGAAGATACTTTTTGAACTAAACAGAAGACTTCAATAATCTCTTCCGTTTTTCGTTTTAGTCTATATCGTCCAATACTTGACCAAACATGCGCCACTTGCAGATATTAGAGAAATAAGTTTCGACACGTTAATCGAATTTCCTTATGTAATTATTCTTACCCATATCTTACACCAACTTTTAACGTTTACCTCAAGTTTTACAAATTTCTTACAATTATAAATACATTATTATTATATTATTATTACACTAGTGGGCTCGATCAGGTTGAAATGCAGGGACCGCGGTGGCACAGTGTTAGAGCTTTCACCTCTGGTGATTTGGTTCAAACCCTGCTCCCTACAAGTGAAAATTGTGGTGGACAAACACCGTGTGTGTGGGTTTTCTCGGGGTTCTCCAGTTTCCTATCATTTATTTTCATTCCACCATTTCATTCATCTCTCATCATAACCGTCTGCTTTAGCCTAAGAGGCTTAACTGTGGGACGTAAAACTCAAAATTTCATTTCATTTTCATTTTCAGGTTGGAATGCTAGTAAGTTCTTCCCACACACGGTTACCCCACACTATCACTCTTGAACAACATCGTAATTTTGAATTCCTTTTTTTCAATAAGCATGTGAGCTATTATTTTTATCAGTTTCGTTAATGAGGTTTATCTATTAAAAGCTTCACGGTAACGTTATGGAATGAACTTAGTCATATCCCACATAGAATGCATTGTATAGTATGTACACTAGTACGATTCTCCTTATCTCCTTTAATAGAAATTATTATTATTATTTCAGAAAAAATCAAAAGTCAATGAACTGTTAAGATCAGGTTATTTTAGCTCAAGGTTCTCTGAGTTTCGGTTTTGTTACCGAATATTTTTGGTAAAAATATTATATAATTTGGTATGATATTAATCTATAAAATCCAAACTATATCTTTACTTTAAAAAATGACAGTTAATGAATTAAGTATTTTGCTACCTACCAGATGAATGAATACATGTTATTCACAATTGACCATTTACTGAACCTGTAACCTATACAAGAAAGATGGCATTAATGTGTAAAGGTCACTCTTTTAAGACCAGAGAAGAAAAAACAAATATCTAATGAAAATTAAGTTTCGAGTAGTTAGAATGAGCGTTTTAAATATTTTAAGCTGAGCTAGCTTGTATACTGGATACGTACCTACTATTTGGAAAACATCAAATACAACCCTACCTCCCAAACCAGGCAAACCACGAAACAACTACAACAATCTGAAACTCATTGTCCTTACTAATGCATTATCAGAACTTATGGAGAAAATGTTGGTAATTAGTCACCATCAATATTTCATTGGCATCAATCTTCTTAAACCTCAGCAAGGAGGATTTAATCCAAATCATAACACAATCGATATCTCCTGAGAATTTTCCACGATATCTAACAGACATAAACAAAAGGACACATCACTAATGCGGCTTTCTTGGATCTCACCGAAGCATTTGACTCGGTTTCGTATGGTGGAATTCTATGCAAACTAACGAACTATAATCTACCTACAACTATCATTAGATGGATCCATAATTTTCATACTCATCGAATAACCAAACTCAGAATCAATGTCCAATATTCAGACAACATCATAATTCAACATGGAGTCCCACAATGATCGACAATTGCATCACATATTTATCTGCTGTATGTCAACGTTATACTCACTAACCCCAGTTCTCTGCACTTCTTGGACTATTTGCTGATAACACCGCATAATAGATATCCACTCAGCTCGCACGCAACATCCTCGTCAGGCTACGCAAACAAATTGAATAATTTGCCAAATGTTACTCTAAATGGATACTACTACTCCACCCTAGCAAAATACAGCGAATAATCTTTATTCTACCACAACGTGATCGATACTCCATCAAGGACGCTCGCAACAGCATCAAGACTGAAAACCAAGACATGCCACCGTCAACCACAGCAAAATATCTGGGTGTTCTGCTCAGTAAAATATTAACACTTAATGCCCATAAAACAGCCACAAGAAAAGGAGCTATCTAAACCATTCAAGCACTCAGCAGAATTGGAAGAGACCCAATGCTGAGTACAAAATATTAAATATGTCTACAGAAAATGGAAATTCTCATCTTCTTCTATACGGCCACCCACTATTCTCTATTCATAACATTGCCTATTTTTCCCGAGCAGAACGCTATTGGCTGAGAAAAATTCTAAACTATCAAAATGATGTCAAACTATACTATAACCAATTCAAACTGCAGCCAATCAAAGATGTCATTGTAGAGCTCAACTGCCTTTGGACTTGTCTCAACAATGACATACCACTACATTTTTCTAGCCCGGTAAAAAATTAGCTACTAATGCTAGACATCCTTCTCGATACATGCAGAGAAAAAATGTTCGATCGTTTTTAGAATGAAGGGAGTTAAATAATGTTCTCACCAAATTTAGTTCAAGTATTTTAAAGGCTCTTGTGAGGAAAGAAATTCAAGGAGGATCTGTTTGTTCATAATTAACCTTTAAAATTTCTTAGCGAATATTTAATGAAAACTGTAATATATATGTATTGCTTCAAAACAACACCGACAACGTTTGAGAAGTGATTCCTAACACTAACATAAGACGAAGCGTTCAGACCAGCATGGGTCCTTTCGATGTAATAGGCTGCTAAAAACATGAAGAAACTATGTCAGTTTTCGTAGACGGGTGAAGACTTCAATTACGAACTAATATATGTCGTATCCAAACATCCAAGTTTAAGAATCCTGGCACTTGGGCAGAAATTTTTATTGTGCAAAAAAAATTGTTGCATCAGCACCTTAGGGCTCTGTATTTTTAGATAGAGCATATATAAATACCTAAGTGAAGTCCTGACCCGACTATGATAGGTCCCATAACTTTGGAGCTATGGACCTTTAGAATTCATTGTTTTATGTTTTCGGCAGCCTGTAAGTCCGAAAGAAAGCATTTGCGCACCCAGGTGTCAGGAATCACCTCGCTTGAGCGTTGTCGGTGTTCTTTTAAAACTCCCAGTGTGTATATATAATGCTATGAGGAGAGTTAATAAATATAGGGTCAATCATGTATTTTCATATGTCCTTAAAACTTTTAAATTAGTGAACAAATAAAAAAACGTTCAAATTTTTTAGCAGGTAAATTTTGGCAGATGTACACAGTTTTGCATAAATTGAGATACCACAAGATCAACAGTGTTGTCAAATCAATATAAAGTTGTATTTCTCTAAACACCACAAACTGAATTTATTATATATTGCAAATTTACATGTAAGCGAAAATACTAAATACTGCAATTTCTCTCACAAATTTGAAAACTGTGAACGTTTTTAGTATCAGAAACTTCGAAAACTTACCAAACTTTGGATGGTTGCACCGGAGTTGAGACGGACTGATCAATGCACATTATGTGCGATAATGTCAAACATTCTGGTCTTTATATGACGAATAGAAACGAAGTTACAAAATATTAAAAAATAACTTTTTTGAAATGATTGTATTTTGAAAAGTGTATAGATAAGTTTCAGACTAAATTACGTACCGTAAAACTATGCTACTTTGACATCGGGAGTTACTTTAACATAGAGCGAGGCTACTTTCACAGATTAGTGATTCTTCCTTTCTGTGCGCGTTATTGCATACACTTTCATACACGGTTATCTATCAGTGAGTCATATACCACCTCAGAAAAAGAAAATGAAATATAAGTAATAAGTACCGAGTAATAAGTAATAACTAATTGGAAATGAAATATAAATAAGTAATAAGTAATATGTTTTCTTTGTTGTTGTTTCTCAACTCAATCTTATCTGTCACTCGGATTCAATCTTGTCTGCCTTTCTCTTTACAATGACAGGCTCATGACAGGAAGTCCTTCCAAGCCAATAGCAAGTGCTGTCTCTAGTACGGAACGGAATTGTAATTTGTGTCGTAACCGTAAAGAAGAAATGGCATTGGAAACGAAACCCAGATTCCCGGCGGTATAGAAACTACTCCGAGAAACAGATTCAGCAAGCGTTGGATCCAATTAAGAAGGGGATGCCGAAAAGAGCAAAGCATTACGAAACTCTCACACCACATTGCTGAATAAAGTTCGCGGTAGGCACATGGGAGCGCCCTGGTATACACCTGTGTTGGAAGAAAAGGAGGAGCTAATGCTTGCGAAGTCCCTAGTTACGACAACTAGTTGGGGCTTTCCAATGGCAACCAGTAGACAAGAATAACCATCACGACTCTTGAACTCACTAAAGGAATAATAAATACTTCTGACCAGAATATATAGACTTATTTATTAAAAACTAAATTACAGTGTAACTTTTTCGACAAATTAGTGTTATCTTCATCAGACAATAATGTAGATTGCTGTAGAGTCTGACGTTAGTGTCTGATGAAAATAACGTTAAGTTGTCGAAACCGTTACACTGTAATTTAGTTTTTAATAAATAAGTGCATATACTCTGGTCAGAAGTGTTTATTGTTTTAGTAGGCAGAAACTGAACGTAGGATTCCACGCTACAAGTCTGGTTTCCGTCAATGGCGAAACTCACCTCTCAAAATTACCTCTATAAAACTTTTGTTTTTACATGCCTTCTACAGTTACCTATATTGTAATGTTCTGTACTTCCTAGGATAGAACTTATGTGACACACGGGAATTTTCGGCTTTCACGGTCACTTTTGTTATAAAATACCGGTTGTGTACAGTCAAAACTAATTAATGTTCAAATGATAAGTTCGTCTTTTATATTTGGTAGGTTGTACGTAAATTTCTAAGAACCCAGACATCAAGTCTCCTCCGGCGAGATGATCCAAGGAACTTGCGACCAATTATTGTGTGTAAGTGGCTCTTAGATACAAGGTGTCCTAGAGAGTAGAGGTGATGATCAATGGGTAGAGATTGATGCCTTCAGTTCTCTTTTGTCTCCTTTTATCCAGAAATGTTACTAACTTTATTAATCTTTTTTAATTGACCTTCGTTGACGACGGTAAATGCTGTATGTATATAGTTGTCGAATGACGTTGTTTACAGCCAGTTTCTGGTGTTGCAAGACGTATAGAATCTTGAAATATATTCAAATAAGTAATGCGTTTGAATTTTCAAGAAAATCAATTGGAATGAGTGAACAGCATGTACGAACGTATTGATGAATATACTTTACAATCTCGAGTATTTGCTTGTGATATACGATATTAACTTTAATTAAGGAATGGGAGCATGATGGCTCACTGGTGCATATATTTTGTGCTATGGGCTCTGGTTCAGTTCCAGGCCATGTTAAATTGTGATAGAAAATAGCGTATTCGTGAGTAACAACGTTGAACTTCTTCAAGAGTCTTTACTTTATGTAATATTATATTGGTGCGTTGGGAACATGTCTATTACTCTAACGGTCCGAGTCTTACATTACACAACTTGAAGGACAACTGGATTGGTAAATTAAACTAAAAACCATTTGGTCGTGATTTCATATATTCCATAGAACGTGCAGCACATTAGCAAATATTAATTGTAAGTCTTTGCATATATTCCAGAGTTGCATAACAACTTTGGTGGAAAAACCTAGGAAATAAGCAGGGAAATATGCAGTTAAAATTTAAAAAATAGGCAGCAAAATAGGCACTAAAATGTAACTGGAATTATTGAAGATAAATACTCAATACAGTTAAAAATAGATTCAAGTCATAATTTTCATGGAATACGTACCCGTTTGTTAATATCTTCTTTTACTGAATGTATAAAAATGAAGCTTGATATGCATTCCATTTTATTGTACCGTATGCTTGTGTCTATAAACACCTAATATGTGCATATGTGTGTTATTATATTATATAAATTATACAGGGTGTTTCGAAACAACAACGACAACGTTTGGGAGGTGTTTACCGACACCAAGATAAGACTAAAAGTACAGACCAATCTGGTTGCACAAATATTTCCTTTCTGAGGTATAGAATGCTGGGAACATGAGAAAATGAACTTTAAAGGTCCGTAACTTCAATACTATGGGATCTACTGAAATCCGATCAAAACTTTGTTTGGGAACTAGCATACACTTTATTCAAATATTCATATTTCAGAATCCTGCTGCACTTCCACAACAATTTTTATACAGGTAGTTCCTGAGTACTTCAAATTATATGCCTGTAGCCAAACTGCCTCCATACAAATTGTTGCGTGTTTACCTTAGTAATCTGAAAATGTATTTTTGGGTAGGGCACATATTACTTCCTAAGTGAAGTCTTGACCCATCGTTTGTAGCATTAAACTTCAACTCGTTTTGGACCTTTAAACTTCATTTTTCCTGTTTTTGGCAGCCTATAACTACGGAAGGAAGCAGTTGTGCACCCACGTTCGTCTATACTTTTCCTCTTATCTTTGTGTTAGGAATCACCTCACAAATATTCTCGTATTTGATTTGAAGCACACTGTATATTTACCGAATGAAGGCTTATTTTGAAGAAAATGCATAGAATAGGTAACATAGGTACTAAAGCAATTATTTAGGCAGTAAGGGTCTTAATAGGCAATATAGGCAAAATAAATTGTGTTTTAATTGAAAGTGTAACCACCCATATAAACTTTAAAACGTTATTTTTGATAATATCTTTAATATTAAAGAACAGCCATTGTGCCTAACATCCGGTCTCCAGTAAGAACTGCAATGCGAGGAAAACTAATGACAGACTAAATAACGAATCTTAAAGTTTGTAATGTATTTCTTGAAATTATACAAAAATCAGTATAATACATAGATAATATTGGTGTAAATTTTCTGCAACCCCATTATGTCTTTCGTTGTAGGCTAGTAACTTTAACAAATATTACTAATATGTACAGTAGTCGAATAACGAAAATGAACAAGAGGGTGTTAGGAATTCTGTGTTTAAATTTAGTTTGGAATTTTCGATAAGCAGTTTGCTCTCTTGTGAAATAGTGGATCATTAATAAGACTATAATGCCTTGTTTGAATATTATAATATGTTTGTTCGTAGATTACGTTAATTCACATACCATGACAATATTACTAACCTTGGAGTATAGATAACTACCCGAAATCTAGAAATTCACATATCCTACTACTTGCGTAAGACAAGCTAGTCTGTACATAAATTATTAATTATACGCCAGATTCTCTAATAGCCATGATATATATGGCTTATACTCACTTGATACTACTATACACTTTAAAAACAGTATCCATGATTTTGCACGATGTACAGACACGAAAGAAACAAGTCAGCCGGGCACAAGAAGAAATTATTCCCAACCCTGTTCACATGAGTAATCTCCGAGAAACTTGCTGCTTTCACGTGAGGTATGTAAGCATCTCTCCCAAACAGACCCAGTCTCTGCTGAAAAGCAATATTCTTTTGGATACTAAGCTTAGTGTATTTAGACAGAGAAGAGGAAACAATATTTGAATTTGTTTTCAAAGAAAACAAATAATTCATGCACAAGTGCCAGATTACCTATTATAATTAATTTATATATCTAAATACTCATTATCTACTCACAAGTAATTGAGGAGTGAAGAATGAATAGTGATTTCGGGAATTCAAGACTGGATTATTGGTCTAATACTACGAAATGAAATGGGAATTTTAACATCGCACGATCATGTCTGAGGGTACAGGAAACATATGATGAGTGAACAAAATCATTACTGAAAGGAACTGAGGAATGAAGTGGAAGGCAATAAAGAACTCTTAGAAACCAATGGACACAATGCTGTTCAACACAAACTTTCATAGCATAGTCTGGAATCAAACCCATGACCTTGAAAACAAAAGTGACTCTAATTATGACGGAAACGTGCTCCCGATTCCGACGGCGATTGGTTGAGTGGTGGACTGATTTGGAGTTTAGTATCCTGTTCAGCGCTATGGCAATATAACACGTTTACCTATGTATTAAAATAAAATCTAAACCACATAAGCCCAAACCGGGAATTGACCCCGGGCCTCCCGCGCCGAAGATATGCACTCTAACTATTAGGAGTGCATTCCACATTGTCTACTATCGCTATTCAGTTGTGTCCAGTTAGCACCGGTTCACTAAAACCGGTTGTTAACATATTTTCAGTTCGCAAAATTGTTCGTTAAACCCAAATTGCAGTAAATGTTACTCAGTTATACCCAGTAACAATAAATTTTTGTTTAAGTATCTTTGTCTTCAGAACCTCTTACAGCTACAGGGTTAGAAAGTATCGTGCTTATTCTTGAAGGAAATAGTGAAAAAAAATCTTAGGTAACAGAAAGAAGACTTTTAGGTAACTGGAATAAGAAAGACTTTGTAGTTAAATATTATGCTGCCCACACTAAACGAAAAATGTTATATTTAGATGGACAATGACCCATACATCTTCATCTTACAATAACACTTACGATACCAAGGGGGGGGGTTCGTCGAACCCACAATAAATTATATTGTGACTTTTGCTTGTCTGCGTGGACAAAAAAATCCGAAACAATGGCATTGTGTAATGGAATGTTAAAAAAAAAGAATCCTGTTTGATTTAGCTCTAAACGGGTTCTCGTTTATTTTGTATAAAGCAGTAATGTGAACTGGGAACAATCCCCCTTCCCTTTGTGGTGCACGTTACCTTTTCATCGTTGTTATGATGGTGTTTTGTTTTCTGTTACAAATATACACTGGCATGTCTGGGCCTGGCAGCACTAATGTTTTGCAACACTGATGGGCTTGGAAACACTGATGATCGTTACTTTGTTTGTTATTGATGAACGTGGTCGCAGATTTTGCAATACTGAAAAACGAACTAATATTTTGAACAACCTGTGACTTAAATGTTTTGATTTATGGTATTGGAATTTTTCCCTAGCTTCAGTAGTAATATTCTGAAGTCGAATATTGTTTCTTTTGTGTGTCGTATCGCGTAATAATATCAGTGAATGTGTTGCGATCCAGTTATCAATTACAGAAATGTAAAAATAGAAAAGAAAAGAAAGAAAGAAAGAAAAAAACGTGCTCTTAAAGAAGAACTCGAGGATTTTGCCGAAAACTTTTATGACAATGATGATTAATGCGATGAACCAAATGATAGTGAAGAACTTGGAAGGGAAAGCGAAATTGAAGATGCAGTTAAGGATCATGATTTGAAATATTATACCGGAAAGAGATATTTTTTAACGAAATTTGTGATGTAAACTCCTTGCATTCGGCATGCAATTTCTTAATAATATTTCACAATTTGGCTCTGGGTAATCTTTACATATTAATGTAATAGGGGCACTATATTCTTTGCAAATTCCACTAAATATAAGCAATGTTTTATTTTGTTTGATGTCGTTGGTTCTTTTGAAAATCCAATAACAGATAATTTTTTCCCCAATAATGCAACATTTAGAACATGAGTCAAAATGTCAGATTTAAAAAATGTCCTTCTGAGAAGTAATTTTGTTTATAAAGAACATTTGCTGGTTTTATGATTTCCAAGAAAATGATAGTTTAAAGTAGGCTGACGCTGACTCACTTATTTCTTCTGAGGTTAGCAACAAGTTGAACATCCCTTCTATCGTTTTTGTTCGTCTGATTCATTAGTAATTCTGGCATCATCCACTACAGATAAACGTTTCTTGAATTTATCTAAATTGACGCACCGCACCTGTACGTTTTCACAATGATGTATAGACATTTAAGGTCAAGGCTACAATTGAGTTTTTCGCTACTTGTAATCAACACATCATCTTTTGGTACACATATCAATCCTTTCACAATCAGCACATTTTCTGTTGAAAGAATGGAATCTCTTATTGCAATTTTGCCGAAGACTTGTTTTCTCTGTATTTAGAAACAAGAAGAACTGTTGATCCTTGTCCACAATATAATTGTACATAGTTACGCACTATAATCATAATACCACAGGATATTAATTTAATGCAGTTATTTCCTCTATTTAAATGATGCTCGACATACACTGATAAAAATTGCATGACTACGACGATCAAACACCAGAATGTGTATACTTGAGACATACGTAAGTTTAGCACATATTAAGAAACTATCGTCATTTACCGTCCAGATTAGTCTACCGATCAGGACAACGAATATTGTAACAATTGTTCTATGAAATTTTTCTGATATCCGGTTTATGCATTTGGCACATAGAAAAGTGAATCGTTGGTAATTGGGATGAAAAATGAACATACATGGATGGTATTACATATACTGATTAGAGAGTGCGGAATACAAAGTGCTTTCATGAACGTGCTATTGGGTCTTCAGAGTCCATAGGTCGTTGAGTTACTTAGTTAGTTATACATTTCCATGTGCTACTTTAAAACATTGCTGTGATCTATAAGGACACTCTTCTGCAACTGCACTGTTCTGACACTGACAAAGAGTGATATACATCTTGGTATAGTCTTATGATTGATAATACTTGAAACATGCTTCGAAAAACATGCTAACACGTGTACACTAGTCACCTGACCTGGTGACCACAACATATTAGACCACGTTTGAATGTATCAGGGTTTATTCTTTTGTATTCCGCTCTTACGTAGGACTAACTAATCAAGCACAGAATTATCTTTCGACAGCTGTTATTTTGCAAAATCTATTAAATAAAGGCGTTAGAAAGTTTATTGCCGGTGGGTGTAGGATTTTGCCTAAAAGCTTAGTGAAGCCACCTGAAGCTTTTCTTATATTTCCTAGTTTCCTGTCAGAAGTTGGTTTTGAAATTTTTCTTTATAACCTGTAAGCATTCAATGGGAGATGTGTTATGATCTAAAAGACGGTATTAACTATAACAGATTGAGGGCATAAGTTTGTATATCAAGTGTTACTACTTTTCCTTTCAAGCATCTTCTGTAGATGGTTCGTCGGCCAAAAGCAAAGTTTGTCTAATTTGATTTTTTCAGAAACAAATATGCTCATATTTAGATTCCCGAAGCAATGATAGTATAAAAGCAACACGCAAACAAATAGTAGAAATTCATGTGTAAAAAAGTAACTAGTTATTCTTTTCATTGTATTATGGAGCAGAAGAAAAATCAAAAGGAAGCTATATTATCAGATAAGTTCTCATTTTCATAAAGTGAAACCTCAAAGTAAATTCAAGATAGTAACTAAATTTAGAACACCGATAGTTCTCGAACCATAAATATAATTGTCAGTTTCACTAATAATGTAAACGATATATATAGATTATTTATTACAAGAGACATTACATATTAAGCTAATTGTTTTTGTTCCCAAATATTTTACTGGAAATTTAGAAACGAACACAATAAAATAAATAAGTAAAAGTGGTTATGGAGGTTCGTCACCCAAGATGCTGTTCAAGACAAAGGTCAATTCTCCTGTGTAATACGATCACGAAATCTTTATCACATTGGGTATGGATTCAAAGCGATTCGACGAGAGTGCCTCTTTCATTGCAACTGGAAAAGAATACACAAATCTTAAATAATGTACTTTGAATCACTGTCTGACGCTTTCGCCAAGAGATTTAGAACCTTGTATACATGGTTTTGAAGGGTCAATAACCTATATACTTTGTCAGTAGAAGTTCTTTGTACAGTGACTACCTTTTCATAATGTTTAGCTTTAAATTTTGTAGCGCTGTATACAGTGAAACAAAAATAAATATGAAAAATTTAAATTATTTTAAAACAAGGTAAATAGCTTAAGAACTAGAAAACTACTCCTAAGCAGTGAAACAATCATACAACATGGTGTGTAATTAGATTGTATATAGGATATACCTTAAAATGAACATGAAATAAAATATTTTCCTGAAACCCAAGCTCAATATCAATGGTTATTAAGAGGAAATATACAACAATAACAAGTTTCTATACAAGTTAAGGACATTTAAAATATTGAATTTAATGCTAATATACGACAGTAAAAAAACACACAGTAGATCCATCAAAGCACAGAGGAAAGTTTAAAATTTTAAGTCCCATCTATTAATTTTATTCAATGCTTAAAGCAGAGCTGTGGTGGCTACATCCAATGAGAAGTCGTTTTGTGTCCTGCAATATGTGAAATGGTATAAATAGTATGGCAGAAATAGTGAAAATTTAATTGAATCGGTGAGTGGAAAAACACTACTAGTTCACATAACGCATTTTGAGATATTTGAAGAAAGAACTTTCGGTTGTTAATGCCACAAATGTACAGCCGACATTATAGCATTCTGCTATAACATGCGAGGTCTTGCAAAATGTACTGCTCTTCATTACAACTTGTACTTCTACATCTTTAGTGTTAGTTTGCCTTTACCTCAAAATGACTTATTTTGGACTCACAATGTTTTCCCACAAACCGATTCAATTTTAACGTTGAGTTATTCCCAACAAGTTCTTTCTTTTTATTTGGATATGCACAACCAGAGTTCTAAATACACATAAATTCACGTGAATAAACACATAACACTTATTAATAGGCATGGAAAAAGTACACATTACGGGGCCTATCAGCGTACAAGATAGTCCCTTCCCCCAAATGTCATCCCCTCTTCGTTCGAAACTATCAGGGTACAAACAAAACTTTTTTAAGTACAAACGGTACAAACGATTTGCTTTCGAACGGAGTATTTCGATTCTTACCAGATGGCAGGGAAAGTCGTTATAGGTTGATACTAGCATCACTTATTAGTGTAGCAGTCGATTTAACTACATGATTTATTTGTAAAGTGATGCTTATGTTTCGAAGTTAGTCTGCAAAGTTGACACATTGTGAAATTTTTATTCCCCATAGCGGCTGAAGTAGGCAAAGGAGGGGAAACCATCGTAAAATTTTTGCTTTATTTCGGCTTGTAGAATAGCGCTCTGCGGTCCGTGGGCGCCATTTTAGAACACCCAATATGGTATGGGAAATATGAAAATAATTTTTTACTGTTTGCTTCCGTGGAAAAATAGTTTTCTTAAAGATTTGGGCAATACGAACCAGTTATCTACTGCAACTTATTTTCAATCATTTATTCTAAGAAAAAAAAGGAAACTGAAATATTTTGCCGTGTGTAGATTTCTCTCAAATCCATCGAGTCAAATTCCACACATATACAAAGAGGAAACTACGGACTCGTTTCAGAGTTTTAGTGACTTTAAAGGATAATAGAGGGAACTTCCTTCAATATTAAAGTTTAATTTTCCGTATTCAGAACGTTTTGTGTGTAGATACGTGTTTCCGTATTCACACAATTTGGTGGTGTGAAATTAGGTACGTAAACTATTAGACAAATATAAGTAACAAGTGTTCCGGCGTTTCTTAAAGCTCTAATTTTAAACTGATAAATGTGTAGTATTTACAATATTAGCATTTCAAATTCTTCTCTAAAAACTGCACGGTGTGAGAGTTCGTTTAAGTTGGAGGTCAGAACCTTGAATTACAATCTCGTTATTAATATAGGGATAAGTTTGCGCGTTTACGAATATTTTTATTTTGAATTTTCTTTTACAAAATGCAAGTTTATTTGTTTTAAACATATAAATTTCTTCTTTCCTTCCGAAGAAAATGATAACACAAGAGCATATAATATATTTAAAGGTAAGTAAAATTTACTTGTCTGTGTTACCACTTCATTAATAACTGGTAATTTCTGCGGAAATTTTTTGTTCGATGTAACTAGAAGATGGCGCTTAGGATCACCCACAGTGTTTAGGTAATGGTGTGCAAACTTTACGTAGTATTTATGACATATTTATTTAATTTTATAACACTGTAAAAGTGGTTTTAAATTTTCTTATAATAGAATTCTTTCTAATTTTTTATAGTAATTTTAGTGACAAATTTATCACTTTCCATTGATAAAATTAAAATAAAAAGTCTTATCCAGGATCTATAGCTTTCACATACTCCAGGGAGATTCTGATGCACTTTTTTCGGATATAGAATATATTTATGTTAACATCAGAGCTTCAAAATTACCTGACAAGTTACCAGGGCCTCGTTATGTATCATATGTCGTTCCTAACATCATATTTTTTAAGACAAGATAATAAATTAAGTGTTCATTCTTAGAATCATGACTAAATTTCTATAAGACGTGGCTAAAATAAGATACATGGTAAATATTTTTATTTCACAGCCACAACGTTGACAAAACTGTAGACTACGTGGAGACAAGCTTCTACATAATTTAAAACTCTCTCTTCTCGGTCGCTATTTATGATAGGAATATACAAGCCGATCGCAAACTGAAAGGTACATGTTTATAAATATAAACGAATTCGTGAGAATATCTTGCACAGCGCAAGTCAAACTCCTAATCATCACCTTATCCACAATCTGCACCAACATCAACTGTCAACGACATAAAGTTTTGTCTTTGCCAACTCCTATTGCATTACAAAACGAGTGAAAAATCCACTCTTACATATGTCAGCTCGAACAAATAAATATCACCATTGACTGTCTTAATGTACCCATGTTCTACAAGTGCACAAACTACTCACAAGCAACGTACAGAACGAGGCAGGATCAGATCCGACTCAAACTTCGCCCAGAGGACACATAATTAAAAAGAAAAAAAACATTTCAAATTTTAGTTGCCCATATCCAGAAACACCGGATATATGCTCCACATAACGCACCACGCGACAATATGATATAAGGTAAACGTCTCAAGATACCCATTTATGTTGAAAACGGAAAGGATGGGCAGCACCAAAATGAAATCAAGATATTTGATATGCTATAACACTGACTTGGCAGCCATCGTGAATACCACGATCGTGGATATAGCGTAAGGTATTGATTTCATTTTGTGGTAAACTAACCTTCTAGTGGGAGACTTCAACAACTCATGGAACTCATCGAGTCAATGCAGAACACTTCCTTTCCCTGTGATTGTGACAGTTTGGAACCGTCCCGAAATAGTGTAGCAAACCGCGCAAAGGAAAGGAAACATTTGTAAAGAAATGTAAGCTAGAACATGGCTGGGCTTTCTCATCCGTACACACTTCGCTTCAGATAGTGTTGTTTAAACAAACGTTGACTGAAATGTCCTTTGTTTACACAGAACAGCAAGAAAATTGAACAAAAACATACAAAACGTTGTCCAGGAGTCGGCTTCAGTCCCAGGTAGGTCGTGCTTTCGATCACCCATCGAAGATGATATTCCCTACACTCCGGAGCGAGCTGCCGAATTGCTGTTCCATAAGAGATAATCCTTTGTAGTTTAGGTAGTCACCAAACGAGCGCTCTTATCGCGGGTTGCAAGTGTAGTTTCCACTGTTCCAAACCGAATCCCAATATGCTCGAAAGACATAATCGGTCAAGGCAGATGCACTTTCATGAACACTTGTCGCGTGCCACTGTCGTGGGGTCTTGCCCTATTATTCTGTCCTTCGATAACACGTTTGGTTTACTCGAGTTTTCCACACTTCGTCCCGTCCACACCATTATACATATGTTTTTCGCGGTTACATCATTGGTTTTCCTTTTGCAGTTTACCTTACATTGATATATCACACATCCAGCTTCTCATTTCAATACCTTACGTTATATCCAAGATTGCGGTAATCAAGATAGCTCCCAAGTCAGTATTATAGCATATCAAATATCTTAATATCATTTTCGTGCCCCCCATCCTTTTCGTTTTCGACATAAATAGGTATCTTGCGACGTTTACCTTATATCATATTGAGTGTGGTGCGTTATGTTGCGGAGCATATCTCCGGTGTTTCTGGATATGGGCAGCTAAAATTAGGCATTTTTCTTCTTTTTTATTACGTGTCCTCTGGGCGAAGTTTGAGACGTATCTGGTCCTGCATTGTTCTGTACGTTGCTTGTCAGATCATATTGTCTGTCAGACCGGTAGCTAGACTAAAAATGTAGGGGGACCCGGGAGAAGTTAGGTGGGCCTAATCCAACCATATTATAGTTCATTTGCAAGCCTACCGTGAAGATTTTAGAGGAAGTCAGAAAAAGTAGGGGGACAGCCCCCTAGACCCCCTGAATACTGGCCTGTTGTCTACACTTACATCTACAAAATTAACTCAGCAAGGGTAAGTTGCCTTTTATTCTTTAAGAGCATAGGATATTTTGAAACAGGGATAAGTTATACTAATAAAAGCACTATCAGTTTTATGATTGAATCTAACTAGCTAGCCAAAAGAAATCGTTTCCTCGGACATTCACGGAGTTGGGTGCTCCAAGATCAACCATCCACAAAATCCTATCAGACTAGAATTTCAGCCGTATAAGTTATAAATATTGCATCACTTAAATGAAGATCCCTCCTATAGATGCATGCAAATGTGTGAATGATTTGCAGATAAATTGAATGAAAATATCAATTTTACTAAATATTGCGTGTCGTTCAGTGACGAAGCTGTGTTTTATATTAATGGTGAAGTAAACAGACAAAATCTTGAGTCTCAAAGAAATCCACATTGGATGAGTCCATCCAACATCATTGCTGCCAAAATGTGATGGTGTAGCGTAGTTTGTGGAAAGCTCATATGCTAGCGCCTTTCTTCTTTGATGAACATGTAAAGAGTGAGACTTATCTAAAACATGCTGAGAGACAAATTGATACCTTAAATTTTGCGTTTGGGTGAGTGATTTGCATACTGGTTTCAGCAGGACGGCGCTCCTGCCTATTTTGCTGCAGCTGTTATAGATTGGTTGAATTACAATTTTCCACACTGGATTAGGAGGGTTCATGTAAAGACGTTCTCTGGTTCGAAAGTCTTTCCTCTTATTGATTTGTTTATCTGAGTTATGATGAAAGAGAAAATTCACTCGATGTAGATTAAAAATTTAATCTACCTGAGGATATTACTAGTCAGTGTACTGAAGTCGACGGCAATTCATACCTATTCCACACTTGTCCTGCAATGTTACAATTTATTGCCCCTACAGTATCACAACCATCGAAAAACAATAAAAATGTGAAGGTTTGTTCACAAGTAAAAACACAGGTAAGACGGACAAAGCAATGCAATGCACTTAACGATCAAATATTACGGTCATCATGTGACGTATTTCGTTATGTATTGGATACTGTGGCTCAGCGGTAGAGCTCTTACATCTGGCGACATGGAATCGCAGGTTCGAACCCTGCCCAAGTGATTTTGTGATAGATAATTATCTGTGTGTTCTCCAGGGGTATTCCCGTTTCCTCCCATTCTGATAAATTGAATTTTTTTAATGTCGTTGTTTTTCAAATCCAACTGTAACCAAACGCCTTGACCACTTGACTCCAAATCTGAGTATGTATAACAAGGAGAAGGCATACTTTGGTAAGTGAACTTCAGGGCCATTTTTTGCGAGGTAATAGTGCACATTTAAAGAGTTAATATTACAAACTGGAAGAGCGAAATGGGCAAAAGTGACGGAATTAATTTCTCTTCGACGCATATATCGTACGACGCGCAAATTTATCAAGTGACAGCGTGGCAGAGTGAGAAGAATAAGCGACTCAAGTGCAAAGGGCCCCTGGTTCGATTCTGTTTCGAGTCAAATATTTTTTGCTTGAACCAATAAAGTAGGCATTTGGAACTATAAGTAAAATATTAATACACCATATGTTTATAATGAATAAAACATTAGAAATTTTCAATCACTTGTAAATTCTTTTAATGTGGCATGTTAACTAGCAAGAAAATTTAATCTATTCCGTAAATATTATTGTTACTGCAGTCGTTGTGTAAAAAATGTTCTTGAAGCTTCGTGTCTACATCTGTTGACAGTGTGAGAACACGGGACCCTTTGCTGGCGAGTTGCACACTTTATTCACTCTGCCGCGCCATCACTTGATAAATTTGCAGAGTATATGTCGAGCAGAATATATGTCGAGTAGAAACCATTGAAGACGGTTTTTCTCCCTTATTTTTGCCCATTGCGCTCTCCCAGTTTATAATATTAACTCTTTAAATGTGCACTACCTCCTCGCAAAAATGGCCCTGAAGTTCACTTACCAAAGTCCACCTTCTCCTTGTAAGTGCTATGAATACTTTAGTAAATTGTTGTATTTTATAGAATGTTTTTAGTGAATTAGTTCCAGATTTTACTAACGTAACCCGTCACTGGAAAACTTCATATAAACCTAGTTTACGTTATTATCTACACAGCTTGTCTTTAAGTTTCCCTGGGAAAAGTAGAAAGATACATAGTATTGATAAACGTGCCATCTCTCACCTTGTAACCCATTGATTTATCGAAGGAATTATTTTTCCTATAGTATTTTCTTCATAACATACTTCAAAATAGATTGTTTATAACATCCTCTTACCAGTGACCTAAATAATTAATTTTCGGTTTGTAATAAGCTTTATGAGATTGCTACATATATTTTAAAGTCATTCTTATACGTAGGCTTCATTTTGAACTGTATGCAATTTTCTTTTAACACAAAATGCAGTTTTCATCAGCTAAACTAAGCATTAGTTGCTTTTTAAATGATTATTCAATAGTTTGAATTCTCGTTTCATATTCTTTCCCATATTTGACAGCAAATATGGAAATAAAAGTATGTCTTTCATAATAGGAAATTCAAAACAATCTTAGAAAAATATTTTTAAGCTACGAGAACCTACCCCCATTTGGATTTTTCACTTTCCTTCACTAATCCACGAATTAATTTCGCTATTCCCCAGTAGTCCCGACCACCGGATTGGGAAACTGACTTAAAGCTTCAGCTTAAGCTATGTCAACGGCACCAAAGAATAATAGAGCTCCTTTGTAGCTAAGCGGTTACCGTACGCGTCTTTGGCGTGTGAGACCCAGGTTCGATTCCCGGCGAGAGCTGATGTGGTTCGGATTCCACGTTAATCAGTAGGTGCACGTCTCATATGGCCTCGCGCTGAACGGGACGATAAATTCAAAATCAACTCAACCAAATAATAATATTTAATCACAGAAAGTTCGAGAAGTTATTAATAAAGAAAGTCATATTTTAATTTTGGCCTTAACTAAGAGAATGTTGCTACACATTTAAAAATTTGGAAAACTATTACCATTCATGTAATCGTAATAATCATAGAATAGAATAAAAGTAAAGAAATTCAAGAATTAATAACTGCGGGAGGTACATATAATTTATTTCTTTATAAGATGGCAGGATAAATGACCGAATCGTACCGTGGACACGAGGACAACGTTATAACCTGCTTCTTGAAATTATATCAAACTAGCATAATATGTCTTTTAAATTGGTGTGAAATTTTCTACGATTCTGTCTTTCGTTTCGCGGCAGGCTACAAACTTAAACAAATATTTCTAACGTTCGCAGTAGAAACAGCACAAAAATTAATTTGCTTTCAGGCAAAAAATACAATATTTAAAAGTTACAAGTATGATCTTAATTAAGTTTGTAATTTTTGGTAGGCGGTTTGATCTCTTATGAATCAATAGTTCATCATAGAGACTATCCTGCCTTAAATTTGAAATATATAATATGTGAATTGTAAATTATGGGAATTAAAAATACCTGCACCACATCACAAATTTACAAATCTAGATCTCCGAAATCTCTAAAGTCTACATTTAGCCAATTTCGACTTACATAAAAATTTAGAACAATCCATGGCGCGAGGTCCGTAAGTGCTCGATGTGTTTCCCTTGGTTCCTAACAATAGCTCGACGCGTAATTTACACTGTAATAGGCTTTTCTGAAGAACTGGGAGGGGAATCTTGTCCCATTTCCTTTGCACAGCTTTCCAAAGACCTTACGCAGTTGTCACACGCCGTTTAACAAAGCCCGCTTCAGCAATCCAAATCCACAATTTTCAGTAGGACTTGCACTTGGAGATTTAACAGGTACCTCATTGAAAGGTATCGCCTGCGTACCACTTGCCTCCTCAATCTCCCTGTAGAAAGCAAGGGACGATCGTGAGGTATGTGATGAGGCCTTGTCCATGTGAATGCGCACCAGATTGGCGTCATTTCTGTACATTGTTCAAATCTCATGCTCCTAGATCGGCCGCATAATCTGCTCCTGAAAATACTGTGAATTTGTCTTGCAGTTCTTCGCCACCCTACGAATCTTCAGTTTACCTCGGTAACAGTGGTAAGTAACGACCATGAACTTTTTTGGGAAGGATGCTTTACATTCACGGACCCAACTTCTGAAGTTTTTGATGCCTTTCTCTCTGTGCCCTCATTCTGCCGCAGTCGGAAAGGTAAATCCATCCATTCATCCGGCGTTACGACGTACATCCACCTTTGTTTTGCCAGATGCCGTTCGTACAGTTTCTAGGCGTTACACTTTCGTTACTTTCGGTGGGCATCAGTGAGAAGATGTCAGCGAGCTTTCATGAATTTTTCCAGCTTGAGTTGATGGTGTAAGGTCCGGCTCACAGTCCCCAAAGGCACGCCAAGACGATTAGCCATTCACCTTTGTGTTGGCGGATATACTGGCATTGCTATTTTGATAAAGTTTTTCTGCATGGTTGAGGTGGCCTTGATGCTTTCCCGCTTCCTAGGCGACTTCGATGGTGATCCAAATGGTGGAGCTTCGTTACCCTTGTACTTTTTTAATAACATTTTTATTCCTCTTAAACTGATGTTGCAACCATTCTTCTTGTACTGTTTTCTAATGACAGAAACCACTAAAGTGGGCGTCATAAAGAGCCGCAACATAGAGTTCCCTAAACCAGCTTCGTTTGGGCGGCATTTTAGTCACAGAGAGGAAACTCACACACTTGGAAACAAATTTATCACAATACTCACAACAATGGTCCTGTGTTGTGCGTTATTGTCGTCCGCACGGACAACTCCGTTCCAGGAAGCCATTGCACAACACTGCAGGACGCCACGAGCCAGGTCGGGCGAGTCCATTCTGCCCGGGAGGGAAAGGGAACGAAATCGGCCAAACGCAGGCTGAACAACCTCTGTAGATGGCTTTTCCATTGTTCGAATAAACTGTCATGCCCATTGATGGATAATGTCATTCTACACTTAGTTAAATTTCGAAAGTTTAATTATATTACACAGGTAAACAAAAATGTGAGTTGCATTATTTCAGAAGAAACCTTTCTTTTTCGAAAGGATCAATTTCAAAGAAGAACTTTCAGTTGTACAACACCTAAATTCATCATTTAGTTCAGAAAATAGGAATTGTTAGGAGTTCATAAGATCTAATGACCAGATACAAATATTTTTTGTGTCTCAAGGACTGCTATTTTGGGGAGGCACGAAGTGAACCAAACATTTTAGTCTTGCTATTGGGACTCACTGGGACTAGCACGAGATTAACCTTTTTATCTTTAACGAGGTTCATTATCACTAATTTCAATTATTATCATGATAGCTCAGAAAGTTGGGCCGTCGCCCCATTTAAGATCGACCCTGAGGGCACCGCGAACTCAACATTCGATTTGCCACATGGTATTTCCTATTTGAGTTTCTGTTCACGTCATTTATGTACAACCGTTTTCGAGATATTTCCGTGGAAAGATTAAAATCAAATGTATATATAATGAACAAGTGCAAAAATGATTATTATATAGTACAAATATATAATACATTTAGTGTAACGAAGTTTGAATCGTGAATAGACACTAATATTTAAGGAATTTTGGACACGATAGTTACTAGGTAAAAATTAACAGAATCGACGAGAAATTTGGACTCGTTGTAATATATTTTCTTTCTGTCTTAAAACTAGACAATATGATTCCTTGTTTTATACCCGTTCATCTGAACAGCGATGAAAATTCGATGTCTTTATGTAAACATTGAAGTCAAATGTGTAGCTACCGTTAGTTGTTTTATATTCTGATTCTGTCATTTTAATAATTTTGTGTTGTATTAGATTGAATATCTTAATACTTCTTTTAGAGAACGAAATATATCTAAAATACTTAACTCGATAAAATACCTACTGATATATCCCAATGTTTATATAACCTATTGTAAATGAAAATTTATTTGCCTCTATTTCTCTTTAGTTTTCATTATTGAATGTAATAAAAGTGTATAAAAGGTAGTTAGTTGAATTTCCTTCCTAAAACAATAATCAACCAAGCGTATATGTATCTACTTAAGAAAGCTACGGCATAAAGTTAAAGACTAGTAACTATTTAAGTGTAAGTATATGTATAAAACCTATATTTGTATACGACGCATGACGTTGGTCATGAAGGGTATTAATCTTTCTGTTTAAGGCACTATGGCTCTACGCAGCAATCGATAACAATCGAATAAAACTACTTATAGTAACCAATAAGTTTCGAAATCTTCGCTAACTTCAAACTATCAATAATGCAATGATGCAGTTAATATTTTCTCTTTTCCCTTGGCAAGTTCAAGTATAATTTAACTGCTGAGTAGGAAGTATGAAGCTAACGAATGAATCCTCTTTGACTAAAAACAATGATTACAAAAAACAAACTTAATATTTTGAGTTTGGGCTGGGTTTGAGTAACTCCAACGTGATCATTCTAATCAACTTCCTCCTAATCAACTTATCTAATCAACTAATATTCCTATCCTTTTTCTTCTTCCTTTACCTTCCCCTTTACTTTCGGTCTTCGTTTTTCTCTATTTAGGTAAAACTTAAAGACGTCATAACTGGGAGTTATCGCCACTGTACGCGGTCAATGAATTTTGCTTCAAATATTTCTTCGGAAGTCCGATATAAGTGAAAGTTTAAAGAATACTACACAAATTTAATTATTAATAATACTTTAAGTTAATCATGACATTAAGTCGTATCTTTACACTTTAATTGCCGACCACTCTCTTTTGAGTTTATGACCGTTTCTCTTTGTACAACTGCGCTCAATCTAACAGGAAAAAACAAATTCTGGGCTCTGTATTTTAGGCGGTAACAATTCTAAAAATAGACTTATATGGTAGGAGTTGAATGGAGGGCACAAATTTGGTTTAGGGAAGTTGGATTGACATTTAGGCGCAAACATAACAGCGCATCTGTTTCCAAATTAACATCAATCGACTCAGTGCTGTTGAAAAGGAACACCGAGCAGCAATGACACATTTTAACGAAAATTAGACATGATAAAAAAATATCTTCATTCACAAGAATTTATTCATTTAAAAACACTTCTCAGATGCTTTGCAGCAAAAGTCATAATGATAGAAAAGAGAAAGTGCATCTCTCTGAAACGCGAAGACCAAAGTCATAATAAAAAAAATAGATGGCCCTCGTCAGCACGTTCAAAGATTCCGCTTCTAAAAACGGGAAAGACGAGCGATTTCTATATTTATATTTCCGGTTATTTATTGAAAAATGCCGTATATAAGGATTTGCCTAAGTCGGAGCTGTGAAACAGGGTTAGTAGATTTCCATTTAAATATAACGTAACAGATCTGTCAACGTTATTAATTTTTCTTTCCTAATGAAGAAAATGTGGGCAAATTCTGTACCACGTCGTCGAATATATCATTGTCATCCGCATATCTATAATCCGTAACCTCTATCCTCCACATTTGGGTTTTCATCCACGCTCATGCACTTCTTCTACCGCATCCCTAGATATAATAATGAATATACAACTATACATTTAATAGCATCCTGAGCCCATCTATACACAAAAGATTCCAACACCTCCATTTTCACTGGCCCCAGAGAAGGCGTTACCTTCTGTGGCCCGCCCAGTTTCGACTGGGAATGAAATTGCAGGTTAAAAAAAAATTCTGTAATTGTCAACTTTGAATTTCTTTACTGATGACATGCCCTAGCTTAGAATTCAAGTAAAGTTGTGGTATAAAGCTAGTGTCCATAGAAAATTTCCTATTCTATTAACTAAACAAGGAAAAATTACTGTTATATCATATTACAGTATACACAGAGAAACAAGAGTCTAATATATTTAGACGTAGCTTTTTGCGGCTGACATAATTTTATATGACTTGTGACGCTCTGGAGATTTCGATTCTTGGGAAGTATCATTAGTGATTATATGTAGTATGAACGTGAAACAAATTAAGGATAGGAGTACTAAGGAAACTTTTAGGAGGAAGGAAATACTATTTTGTCAGAACTTAAATAAAAGAGTCGACAAAAAGAATTATAAAATGGTTCGTGGTGTATTGTACTGCACGTTGCACAAACATGGACATTACATAAAAATGATTAAACACGACTGAATACTTCTTAAATGTGGATTTGGAGAATAATGGAGAGAATTAGCTTGGTTTAGATGAAAACGAATGTGGTGTTAGAAATGTTTTGGGAAAATAAAAATAATAGATATTATTATGAAGAGGAAGAGAAACTGGTTGAGACATTGGATAAGAAGCTGTGTCATGAGGGACGTGGTGGAGGGTATTGTGGCAGGAATGAAAGGGCAGGGATGAAGAGACTACGTTAAATGTATGATACAAATCATAGAAATCGTACGTGGAGACTTATATCTTACCTGAAGACCTTGAGGCAGAAGCTTTTCAGCTGCGCCAAGCGACCTGTGAAATAAGGAGAAAGTATGTATTATAAAGGTGATGTGCGATGCTCCGTATTTCAGAAATAAGCCGTACTTTCTTTCAACACTTACCATGTACACCTTGTCTCAAAAAGGTTGAGCGCATTCTTTACTGGTGTTTTGAGGCAATAATTTTCTAAGTCCAGCTTCGGGTATCTTCGGGAAAAAGTAAGCCAGGTTCGAACCTCCAAGCCAGCCTTTGCAATCGGGAAAAAGTTTGCAGATGTGTTTTTCTTCTTTTAAATATAATAAGACTTGTTACCAAGTGTTTAAAAAAGCAACATTGATTGAAATACTTAATGACACAATATTTCGAAACTTTGTATTAATGTCACCACATGCTTGTTTGTCATTTAGCTCTCCATACGTAATGGAACATTTAAATACGTTAAGGAATCTTTCCATATGTAAAAGAATGCTCAAAGTTAAGAAATAGAACTTAATTATCGCCTGAGTACTAAAATAAAAGTCAAAATAGAACAGAAACGGCGTTTGTAATGGATATGAATGTCATAATTATCCTGAGATCCGTTATACATCGCTAGAAGGTTGTGTTAGCTCATTGGTAAGCGGTCGGATTTTAAATCATAAGGTTGAGGGTTCGAATCCCGTCTAGGCTAATCCTTTTTTTAAAATTATATTTTCCGCAATGCATGAAAAATTATATAAAATAATTACATTAGAATACATAAGTTGTGTATATATAACATAATCATTGCAGAACATAGTAATTATTATGTTTAAAATATAACATCTGAGATAATTTTCACAGTAGGTCGGTATTATATATGAGGATGTAAATACAAGTTAAGAAACTCGTTCAATAGCAATAAATAAATCATGTAGCGTATTTATTTGCAGCTATTTGTCATATAGAGGGTAATTCTCAACATTCATAATACAGAATGTCATTTATGTTCTTGAAAAGTTATTCGATGCATAAACAGAAGGTATAAACAGAGAATGCAAAGTCGGAACGCTCGCAAAAAAAAATCATGAACCCCAAAGGTCACGTGAGCAGACTGGAATTGTCCTTATGAAGCATGCCACAGCAGAAAGTCTTTACATAGATTTTCAATTCAATTCCTGATATATGCTTTTGCAATGTGGAGGTGGTGATGCCTTGAGTCACCCTCTCTCGCTCGCTCACTCTCTATTTATACAGAATATAAAAGTGGATTTATGTGTGTATTTCAACATAATTCTGATATATCTAGAGCAATTTTAACTATATTTCTTACAGTCTGGAAAAAGAGTACTGTTGGGATACATATCAAAAATGCTAGAAACGGGTCGATATTAGTATCGAATCTATAGTTTCGTGGTCTCTTAGGTGAATAGTTCTACTTTCAATTCAAGTCCAATTAAGCTTCCATTAGCACCCAGGGTGGTTACGTAGCGACATAAAGATATCGAAATCATTCGATATTAGAATCGAATCGTAAGTTTTCAGCGCCGCTAACAGTGCAGCATTTCCCATTAGTCCACATTAGTCCACATTTCACATTAGTCCCATTGCCTAGAGGGCAACATATTTGCAGAGTGCAAAGTTTAAAACTTGAATAATATTTTAAATTTTTCCGTATGAAAAAGTTATAAATCAAGAGCAAATATACTATTTCACGAACAATCCTCTTTTACTATTCTAATATGTTTAATAATAGCGTAAGAAATCTAATAGTAATTCAGAACATGTTTCACAGTTGTTATTTTTTGTTACATAGTTGTAGCTGTAGCATGTAGTGAGTGGAATTTAACTGTAATAAATTCACTAATTAACCATATTCGAATTAAGTTTTATTTTTAAGTTCGGGATGAAGGGGTGGAGAAATATGTAGTTATTGGGGGCACCGAGCTTTTCTACATTTTACTTTCAAGATCTCCATTTTTCTTTTGTCATTTGTTCCTAATAAAAAAAGTTCAGTCACTTTTGGATTGTCATAGGATAGTAGGAGTTGGATTTTGGGATGCAGCATGTGAGATTCTAGAGGAGCTAACTGCTTGAAAAAATATTTTTGAATCATCTGTAACATATGAAATAAGGATATGTATCATAAAAAATTGAAAGTAACTATGTCTGCGTAATCATCACGGTCAAATTGCAAAGTCAAATGAATTGACGTTTGGTATATAATCAGGCTTCATTCCCAACTGGGAAGTTACCATACGCGTGTCACTTTCATTATAATACATATCCTTAGGGGGAGTAGAAGTCCGAATTTTTGCGAAAAATTTAGTATCTTACAAGCCGTTCAACTGAGAGCTGAAATTCAACATATAACTCTTTATTAAAAATAAAGAAAATATGTC
The DNA here is from genome assembly GCF_964235325.1 of Thermobia domestica. Taxonomy (NCBI): domain Eukaryota; kingdom Metazoa; phylum Arthropoda; class Insecta; order Zygentoma; family Lepismatidae; genus Thermobia; species Thermobia domestica. The sequence continues at coordinate 61,971,670 of NC_137463.1, forward strand.
CTGGCATTTTTTTAAATTATCTTTTATGAGCGGGGGGACGGGGGTGCATTTTCTATATATTGGAAATTGGTAGTGGGTTGATTTGTAAAAATAATCGAAAACGATTGATATTAGTTGAGAAACAAATTGAGTAATGCAAACTAAAGTTCTTTTTGAATTTTATACCCACTGCTTTCTATTTATAATTGCTGAAGCTGGTGTTTAATGTATGGAGCGTTCCGAGCATAAGGCAATCAAGCCATAAAGTTAGAGAAAAATGGCCATAAAATTTGTATTCTAAACTTAATTACATGGGCATTTTCAATTAGTACGGCATGCTTAATTATATAGAAAATTAGTTTCTCTCTCTCTCTCTCTCTCTCTTTTTTTTTTTTTTTACGTTGGTCTACTTTTCTTTGATTTGAAACTTTCAAATTTCACCCTATTTTCTACTGAAATGTGTCTGTAAGGCAACAAAGAAATAATTATATATGATAAATTTAAATTCATTTTAATTTGGAAGATGAGAAACACTTTGCCATTATATATCGTAAAGGTCAGACCCACCAGTATTGTAACAGAGAGGTGCTTGAGCCATTGACGGTAGAAATTCAAACTCCGATAAGTGATAATTTCACAGTCTTGTTTTATTACAAGTGTAACCTCTTTAGTCAATGGAGAGGAGAACGTGGGCCATCGGTCAGAGTTGATGTCGATGGGTTTTGGTGGGTCGGAGTTGGTCGCAATGGTTCAGAGTGGTTCATAGTTGGTGGTGGGTCAGAGTGGATCACGATGGTTGATGGGTCAGAGTGGGCCAATGGGGCATTTGGGTGGTGGGTGATAGTGGGTCATGGTGGGTCGTGGATCAAATTTTCATTGACCCACACCATCTCTGGTTAAAATTGTACTAAAGATAAGAGGCACCGAAGATGCATGTCGGCTATTATGCTCAAATTTTGCTCATGGATAGTACTCCACCAGGAAGCAATAAATCTGAAACGGTTCACGGTATCACCTTCTAGAACTCGAGATGTAGGGGTTTGTCTGATTGGCTAAATTAAGACGTCAATGATTTATCCTTCAACAACCAAGCTTTTTATGATCGTTTCCGTGGGGAAGTCAGGAGAACACGTGCCTAGTAATCGTAATATTGATAGTTTGCGTCCACCCCGGGTATTTGTTTTGTGTTTTTTTGATTCACCTAAATATAAACAAATCACACATATAGGCATTTTGACATATTTTGGAAGAGTAATTTTGTGGTTCGTTGGCGTTTCATCGCGTCTCTGCTGCTGGTGGTAAAGTTTCCAAAACGGAACTTGGGCCACCACGGATCGTCGCTGCGGGGCCACCAATTTCTTGCGAGAGGTCAATAATTGACCATCTGTAGTCCACCGACGCTTACAGCATAGAGTAATGAACGATGTCTTTGCCTTGTAGAGTTCATGACTACCGACGTCGGCAGTCAACTAGCTTTTAGTATTCTTTTACTAACCATCTATTGTTCATGTTTTGATAAACTTGCTGAAATTGTGCTAGATTTGGGCAGGATGCTAAAAACAAGATGCTAGATGCTAGAGACATGCAAATTATGCTAGATCTAGCATCATTATGCTAGATCTGGCAACGCTGTTCCCCACAATAGGCGTGTCGTGCAAGTAACCAATCCCACGTCAGGTACTAGCTTTTACCTATTGCTTCCTTATGGATAGACGTTGAGTTGAGTTGATTTTAGTTTAGCGTCCCTTTCAGCAGCGAGGCTATATGAGACGTGGACCTACTGATTAACGTGGAATCCGAACCACATGAGCTCCCGCCGGGAATCGAACCCGGACCTCCCACGTCAAAGGCGCGGACGCTAACCACTTAGCCACGAAGGAGCTCATGGATAGACGTACAGCAGTAATTACTTTATGGGAGTTGGAAGGTTATTCTGCAACTGCAGCTAGCAGGCGAGTAGGTGTACCGGCCTCTACAGGAAGGCGATGGATTCGGAAATATGGTGCTACAGGTCAGACTGATAATTTACGATCTCCTGGTCGTCCGCATGTGTCAACCGAAGCCCAAGATGCGAGATTAGTAAACGAAGCCCGGTTAGACCCACTAAGGACGTCTAGACAGCTAAGGGAAGTTTCTCTCTTTCCTGGTAGTAAGCATACAGCTCTGCGAAGGCTTCGTCATGCTGGGCTACGTGGCCGTGTTGCTGCCGTGAAGGAAAAACTCTCAGGTGACCACAAAATTTACCGTCTCGCGTTTGCACAGGCGAATGTGGGTCTCAATTGGGAAAACGTAGTTTTCTCAGATGAATCCATATTCACAACATCAAAGGAGGGACGCCGTTTTGTGTATCGTCCGAGAGGCACCCGATATGACCATGGATATGTGGCTGCTTGCAATCGCAGTGGCCATGTATCTATTTTATGTTGGGGTTGGATTTCCAGTCGCGGAGCAGGACAGCTTCATAGAATTGAAGGACATCTGGACAATGCTCAGTACTTAGACATTATCAGTAATATCATGGTGCTATCTGTACGAGTATTTCAGCCTGATGGTGTAATTCAGTTCCAGCAATACCAGTCGCCAATACATACTTCCCGTGTGATTCAGGAATGGTTCGCAGGGCACCCTGAGATTGATTTAATCGACTGGCCGCTCGTGGAGCAGACCTCAATCTCATGGAAAATATGTGGGCAGAAGTGAAGCGTACTCTAAGGGAAAGTTGGCCTGAGGCAGATCCTCCAAGAACTCAGGATGACCTGTGGCATCTTGTTTCCGAAGCATGGCTGGAGGTAGGGGAAGGAGATAGATTTGTCACCCATGTAATAGATTCCATGCCCAGAAGAATGGAGCGTGTAATAAATTCAGAAGGGTCTTGGACACAATATTAATGTCCCCGCCTTAACTCCCGAAAACAGCCCTTTTCAGGGCTACCTAAACGCTTCTGAAAATATTTCTAGAAGTAAACCACTCCTTGTATCCGATTTCTGTGCAATCCTACCAACAAAAGAATGATAATTAGCTGTAGGCTTTGAACTCAAGACCTCTTTATTGGCAAGTCCGTACTCTACCAGTGAGCTAACATGAACACGCAAACCCAATCTGAAGAAACACGATTTTCAATTTCTGATATTCGATGACAATGATGCTCATATACTTGGCAAATGTTGTATTCAACTTGGGATATTCCGCAACACACACACACACACACACACACACACACACATAAACAAAGCGAAAGAGAGAGAGAGAGAGAGAGAGAGAGAGAGAGATGAATATACAAAAGCATATTCAACGTATTCGAATGAGACTCTAAGCAACGACATTCCGTTGTAAAGAGAATTTGTGTTTCTTCCCGTGACGTTAAGGGGATCGGGAAAAGTTATGTGTCTTGAAGCAGGATACGACTTTGGATACTCTGTTTATACACTTTCTATATCCGTAGGAATATATTGTATTTCACGAATGTAAATGACATGCTGTAATGAGAATATTGAGAAGTTACATCTGTATGACAAATAGATGCAAATAAATACACTACATAACTTATTTATTGCTATTAAATGATTTTCCTAACTTGTATTTACATCCTCATATATAATACCGACCTACTGTGAAAATTATCTCAGATGTTATATTTTAAACATAATAATTACTATGTTCTGCAATGATTATGTTATATATACACAACTTATGTATTCTAATGTAATTATTTTATATAATTTTTCATGCATTGCGGAAAATATAATTTTAAAAAAAGGATTAGCCTAGACGGGATTCGAACCCTCAACCTTATGATTTGAAATCCGACAGCTTACCAATGAGCTAACACAACCTTCTAGCGATGTATAACGGATCTCAAGATAATTATGACATTCATATCCATTACAAACGCCGTTTCTGTTCTACTTTGACTTTTATTTTAGTACTCAGGCGATAATTAAGTTCTATTTCTTAACTTTGAGCATTCTTTTACATATGGAAAGATTCCTTAACGTATTTAAATGTTCCATAACGTATGGAGAGCTAAATGACAAACAAGCATGTGGTGACATTAATACAAAGTTTCGAAATATTGTGTCATTAAGTATTTCAATCAATGTTGCTTTTTTAAACACTTGGTAACAAGTCTTATTATATTTAAAAGAAGAAAAACACATCTGCAAACTTTTTCCCGATTGCAAAGGCTGGCTTGGAGGTTCGAACCTGGCTTACTTTTTCCCGAAGATACCCGAAGCTGGACTTAGAAAATTTTTGCCTCAAAACACCAATAAAGAATGCGCTCAACCTTTTTGAGACAAGGTGTACAATAAAAATTAATTTCCACTGAAAATGTTTATTTACAATCGGGGACATAAGAATCTGCAGGCATATTTTTGACCAATATTTACACATGTATCAAGAGAAAAACTGTTTCTAGAGTATATTATCGCACATATTTTAACCAAATATGGAAATATGAAAGAATGGACCATATTCTTTTTAGGACAGAAATTTGCATTATATTTAAAGCATTTCTTAAGCATAATGACCTTTTTTGCTTGTCTTTTAAGGTCAAGCAATACTACGCCTAACTTCCAAATATGTCCGTGAGATAATAACTGCCGTTATCATAACTATTTTCACAAAATATTCACGCTTATTAGTTTCTTTCAAAAACAGAATATATATTTTTAATTTCCTACTTAATGTTTCGTAGATCTGTATATTACTAATACTAAAAAAATACTTTCCAAAGAGTTGAATATTTTGGTAAAATAATTTTACAGTTGGATTTCTCTTTGAACGAGAATGATGCTTAATAGTTCACACAACCATGTTGTTATATAATATAGACAAGTTGATTCCAATGTGGCGGGCACCAGAATGGCGGACGACGACCCTAACCACGTCATATTGTTTCCCCTTCCATCAACATTGATCACAGTTAGCTTCGGATAGACTGGATTTACTGTTTCTGAAATATTTGATTTTTATTGACATCATAAGCTAATTTTAAAGTGGGACTTAAAACTCTTAGTTGGTAATTTGATGATTATTAGCAATGTTTTATTAGTCAAGAGTGTGTGCAATATGAAAGGTTTGAAATTTGGACATAACTAACTTTAAATCACGAAGTTACGGAAATAATATGACGATGTTATAGGAATGTATCACATTCAATTGTTTACTCAAAACTAATTTTAAAATTGATTTATTTTTTAGAAGAAAACGACCCTAGTCATATTTTTCTCTTTTTGAAATATTTAGCAATTTGTTTTAATTGTGGTAGATAAAGAAGTCAGGAAAATATATTATATTCTTGTCTGTTATTCAGTGTCTGAATGAGCATTTCTAAATTATTTGTAAACCATGGCTTCTCGTGTTTGAAATAACAGGTGTTGTAATGTAATTTTTCCTTGTTCTTATCTGGTTTAAATCCGAAACTATGTTGTTTTCCCCACAGATCCGTACATTTTTATTTTAATTTAAGGAATCACCTTTTATGTTTTACTGGTATAGTTCTTTAAAACTCTGTGTATGGAATTAATTTTAGATTTATGAATCTATATAGAGATATAAAAGATACACAACAGTAATTTATATAATGAACCTATTTCGTACCTATATACGATATGTTTTAACCCTTTGTATGGTACTCTATTGCGTTATCCGCACGAATTATAAACGTCCATAATCATTTAATTGGCATTATTGCTTTTATACAATACTAGCAGCGTTCACCCCGCTTCGCTGGGGTCACCCCGGAACGCAATAAACTTTGTTACTTAGATAATTTTTACTTTTTCGCTTTCAAGTGATATGATAAAAACCATAGAAGATTGCAGTAAATGTTAACATTATATCGCCTGTCATTTATGTTAACCCGCCGAGTGACACGGTCATGTGGGTTGCATATAAATACGGTTAGATTTACCTATGATGAGCTAACAAAGGATTTCTACGTTATGGACACTTGAATGGTCAATTATCTCAAGACACTGGTAATTGAAAATTAAAGTGATATGATAAAAACCATCTAGGGTCCAAATCTTAATAACCCCCCAAAAATGAAAAAATTGCTTCAGCCGTATTAGCGTGATGAGCTAACAAAGGATTTGTACGTTCTCTTTTATATATATAGATTAATACACATGATTTGCGGGTCACTTGTTCAGATACTTCTAATCTTGGTCAACAGGGAACAATGAAATTTAATATTGTAGAAGTTTGATCTCCTACGTTCCGCGAAAGTTCTATTTTTCATTATTATAGACGTTAGTCGATTTTTATCGGAGTAACCTTCCTCGAATCAGTTTGAAGCCGAACAATAAACAATACCTCTTATATTCGGTCCCGGAATCAACATTATCGCAACGTTTGAAGGTAAAATAAGTAAATAATTCTTGTTTTGGATCATGTCCATGTATAAATTTACTAATTCTCGATTACTTTTAAAACGGAAATTACACAAGTGATAAATCTCATAATAATATGTTAATTTTATGGTTGGAATTATAATTATCAAGTTACTATTCTGTGAAAAAATATTCTTTCGTGTGATTTGCATGAGATTGTGAAGATTATAGTTGAATTCTTGAAAATTCCAATTTCTGAAATAAACCATCTTCCGTGCAAGAGGTCCGTATACTCTATCGTAATGGTTAACAATCTTGTTTACCTGTCGGTCCGCTTCGTAAATCTTTCATACTAAATACCTCATAAAATCACATAATCGCTTGTTAAGAGCACTAATGCACTCTGCGGGACGTTCTAGCAGTGGCAGATCACTTCAACTTTAAGATTTATATAATTGGCGATTCTATTGACGTGTACGGAATTACCGCAACGTCGCTTCAATGTGTTTAACCCCTAATGTTTGATGTGGAGTGCGACGAACTCCGCGAGTAATATAATACATATAAATATCCTTTTTTCCTATTTCAATATGCCCGTTCTTCGCATGGGTCAGATAAAATATCTATCTGAACAAACTGAACAACGAAAAAAAAAAATATCGGCCATGTTCTACTACTTATACATACGAGTATCGTGGTTCGATTTAAAAAAAAGCTCTGGCTCCCAGCCGATTGAAGCTGTATATGGAAGTCAATGTCTATGGGAGTATCAACATTCATCTCAGTTACCGCGAAAACTATATATTTGACACTAATATAGGTCATTTTAGATTATTTTTACATGTCTCCATGACCCCGTTCCTGCGCTGATGGCGGTTAAATTTCACAGTAAACGCGATCTTGACTTTCACCACTGAGCTCCAGGACCACGAAAACGTTGGATATGGCTCTAATATCGGTCATTTCGGATACATTTTACGTCTCGGTATCCCAGCCCCCTCGGTGACCTCCGGTCCGCAACCGAATGGGGTGAATGCGATCTGAGTTTAACGATTGAACTCAGCGACCGCGAGAACTATGAATTCGACACTAATATCGGTTATTTCTACTATTTACATGTCCTAGTAAACACCCCACTTAGACCTGGTTCGAATTAAAATAAATGCTTCGTGTTATTCTGAAGCCTGCACCAAGGTTTCCATGACCAAAATTCGGGTACTCTCATCTTATACTCCACACAGTTCCCGTTAAACGTCCCCTGAGACCCCTCTGTCTTGAAGTTTGATTATGAAAACGCGTCGTCTTGATCAGGGGCTTGAACAAATGTACCCGTGACCAAATTGTGCTAACTCTCGGTCGACTCGTCTGGTTCACAGGCCGCACGCAGACAGATAAACACACAAACAAACTATTGTATTTATATTAGGTGAATTAGATGTTGTTTCACGACCTTCTCAGTACCTTCTAGTCAATTCATTTTGAACGATGTTCTGTGGCGGGTGTGCGGAAATTTTATTTCAGTGCTGCTCGAGAGTTTCCGTGGAGTCCTTGGGACTCAGGTCGGGGTTTATGTAACATTTCTGACATGCCTGATTTACTGTTTTCAGCTGATAAAGGGTATTTAAATTGTGCTTTCTGTCGAAAATGAATTATTTCGTTAAATCCAGTTCGAAAATGTCTCTGTCGTCTACAGTTTAGGCTCCTGAACCAAAATTTGAAGAGAAAGTCACAGGAATAATATGTGATGTTGGTAGAGATTGGATATGGATGATGTGACGTATTGTTTACGGATGTGGATGACGAAAGAGTCGTAAGTGATAGTGACCATGAAAGCAAATCGGAGATACGTGAAAATGACAGTGACAGTTCATTTGATAAAACTAAGTGTTCCAATGGTGAATTTTATTACGGACGAAACAGCCAAACAGTAAAGTGCAAAAACATTGCTGATGTTTGTGCCCTGCAGGTTTGTAAACTATTGTGTGTGTTAAAAAGGCGGTGGTTTCAGTGTATTCTGATGTACTTTTTTTTGAAAAAAAGCAGAATTTTGTGTTAGAAACAGTAAACAAAGACTATAGCTGTGAAAAATACGACGAATGTAATATGTTAATATGGTAATATTGGTAACCTAGTAGATTTTTTTTGACGTAGTTGTACCTTTTGTTTTTTAACTCAGTTATGTAGCCTAATAATACAGTATAATAAAGCATTAGAATGTAGGTATTACTCCCTGGAATTCTCGGAAATGTAGCAAACATTTATACCAGTTAGTCAGCCGTGAAAAACAGTTTCTGTACGACAAACTTCCGATAGTTTTCCACAAAAGATCAAGAACTTTTGTACAATATGGCATTGCTAGTAACTGTGTGTAATGTTGCATTGTCTACATCATTAGTTGTTACTCAAAATGAGATCTTGAAAATTTCTATTTCAGTCTAGATAGTCTTTCGTGGAAAGCTACCCAGCAGCACAGTAGGAACATGTCCTTGGACTCTGCTGCGCATTCAAATTTAATTTCAATGCTTCTATACTAAAGAAAATTTCCCTGCAAATGTTGTTTTCAAAAATAGTAAAAAAAAACAGAAATTATTATATTTATTACTAGTATTAAGAATGAAAAATCCGATAATCATGAGCAATGGCGGGAGTATGTGATTAAGGAGAATCCATTATGTGCTACTTGGTTTCTAGATGTCACCTTATTCTACTTCTATTATTTGTAGACACTGGTGTAAAGTTGCAACTAGCTTTTAAATTTGTATAAAATTCTGTAATAGTATATTAGGTTAGTCGGAAATACTTCTATATTGAGATTATTTATTATATTTAGTATATTAATCAATGTGATAGTTACACTTCCACATCCAGAAACTGTATAATAATATTTTTATATGTGATGTGAAAAATGCTTGAATGTGATAAATGAATATTTTCTTATTAATATTTTTGACAGATTCTCTCTTCTGTACCACTATTTCCAGGAAGAGAGAATCTAATTTGCAATTAAAGTGATACATTTTGTTGAACTCTAAGAATTTGATGACTATTCAGAAAACATTGTCTAATAATTAGTTATTTGCTTAAAGTTTCATAAACATAACACAATGTTAGATTCAGACGTTTTACTAACAATAAAGTTATCTTGAAAGATTTTCATTGTCATAATACAAATATATTACAAATACATGAACAAGACTAACATATGTGTGTTCACAATGCCAAGGAAACATATTTCTAACCGCAAAATAGGCCATCTATGACACTTAACGCTGCTGCTTAATATCATTATTAAAAGCATAGATTCAGAAATAGGAAACTGAAAAGTAAAACACAAACCTCCACCTAGAAAGTTTCATGTTCATAAATTCACATGAACTTGTAACACAATAACACTCTTGAATTTAGTGAGAGTTGTAATATTTTACCAATAGGTGTTTAGGAGGCCCTGTCTATAGAGTACAGATTTCTGAGTTCCTTTTCTAGTGGGAGAAACTTGAGCTCATGGCGGTAATACCAACTCCCCTTTATTGTAAACGTTTTTCTTAAAACTGAAGCTTAACTTAAACAAATAAAGAAAAAATAAGTTATCTAATTTGTAATTGTATTAACAGAGCATGTATAAGCGACGTCACAAAGTTACCTATTCCCCAACGCTTGTTTCATTGTCATTCACCATTCACACCTCCTTTCTCGAATAAGGACAAGTGGAACTGTTGTGAGACGTCGTAAGACGTGGGGTTAGTATGCGATAAAGAGAAATGAAACTTTGTATACTTTAGACTTAAGGAAAATATTAAATTTTAGCTCGAGTGACCTATTACACCCATATACTAAAAGACATTCTCGAACACTGACTAACGAAAAAGCAGTTATTTCCTTCATAAACTCTCTATTTTGTGACTCTTTTGTATCAGGAGTCTTTTATTTTAGCAATTGAACTATTCATAGTAATTAAAAGCTGAAACTATTAATAGGCAGGAGATATTAAGGAGTGGCAGAATCAACAAAAATTTTCCACTTATCGAGCCATCTGTAGGGGACTAGGAGTTGTCAAAGACAATGAGCTATTACACTGGTAATCACAACTTTTGCGGCCTAGATAATTTCAGAGAAAATGGGTTAGATTTGTCAATCTCATCCCTAATATGACAGCAGTTATCCTGGATTGGATCTAGTTTATCTGCATGAACAGTCACTTTACGAATGCAGACATTAGATATACAAAGATGTAATGTGGAAACGCAGCCCAGTGTTAAGTGGCATATAATTTGTGAACATTAGATCACATGGAAATATGCATAGATTCAGAAGAGTGAAACAAAAAATAATATGCACCTAATTGCACGTAACACAAGATTAAAAATAACACATGCAAAGCCAATTTTGCAGGATGATTGTATTTCTTAACAGTAGGACAATCACGTTGCAGAATAAAGCAGTAATCAGCTATTAAAAAATGTCAGTGTCCCGAAATCGATACATTTCTTTCAACACCTTTAAGTCTTGGTGAAACCGCAAATCGTATTTCTAACTCTAATTGCCAAGATTGTCATGAAATCTGTCCAAGTGGCTGTGGAGGTAATGCAACTTGTTACTTATATTACCACCTATGTTTCTGAAAGCTGTAAGCACATTTCGAACTAGTTCCTCATAGTTGTTTGATTTGTGCTTCCCGAAGCTCGTCATAATAAAAACGAAACTGCACAATGCAGCTGCTTCCGTATCGTTCATGACAATATCATGCTTAACATTATTCATAAGCTAACGGATGTCAGGGCCATCGAATATTCCAGCGTTTAGTTTTTCAGTACTTTTATTTGGGAAGAATACACAAATGTATTTCAAGGATCTGTCATTCTTGTCCAAAGCCCGAACATATCGTTTCATAGATCCTAACTTGATATGTAGAAGCAGGGGAATGATTCTGTCCTGGCAACAAACGGGCCATTGACGATGTTTTCTGCGCTTACAAACAGACTTGGTCTTAATGGCCATGTATACTTCTCACAAAACAAATGTTTAGCTCCACCATCCCATATGCAGATAAAGCAAGACTATTTGGTGAACTCACTTTCCTGTCATAACAGTAAATTTACCATTTTAAAGTCAACGCAGATATACCACTGGTTTTCATTATAACATAGCATCTATAAGATTTCCTTAATGGTTGCATTTTCTTCTATAAGTTTTGTCGAGTACCCAACAGGAAAAGATGCATAGCACCAATAGTAGGCTCGCCCTATGCCTCACTTTGGACTTTGACCCCGACATTTGTGACGTCATAGGTCTGGCCCGGGGTTAATGACTTAGGGGTACAAATGACCACCCCACTTAAATTTTGGAAATTGCCAAATCTAAAAACTTACTACGGTAGCCTAGGACCATAGTATGTTCACCCAGCCACAAAAGTGTCTCGCCCCTAAGTGCTCTAATTCCATTACTTGGGGTCCAGGTAATTTGCAGTTCTGAGAACGCCTAGACAGATGCAACCCAAATTCCACGTAAGTTATCTCGTCACTGGCAGCAGTTGGTAGCCCTGATTCAGGTGTTTATGCGAGTAAAATTGTAAAGTAGGTGACTAACAAAACAATTATCCATTCTAAGATCAATCTCTCTTGTACAGAGCGTGTTGTCCAATGAACATCATATGTTAATCTCAATACTGCTGTGCATGTAAGTTATTTTTTCATTATATACTGTATAATCAAAGACATATAAACACTGATCACATATTAATTTGATGCTTGAAAGTAGCTGAAAATATCAAATCCAGAAAAAACTACTGGAAATAACTTTGCAAATAATTGCCTACATTGGGAGACCTTCTCCAATTCTCCTCATTCCAACATCTTAATCTTTCTGGAGGAGAGAAGATCTTGCATGTCACACTGAGTATGCATTGAAATTGAAATTGAAACAGAAACACTTGAAAGAGTTTCAGCCTCACCGGAAATCGATAAAATAGCTAAAATAGCTAAGTCCTTAGCAGATAAATGGTATGGTCCGTTTGTGGTGAGGAGTTCCTTAACTCCAAATACGATACTTGTTTCTGACGAAAATGATACTCCAAATTCTTATCGCCGATCCCATGTTTCAGAGGTAAAGGTATATAGAGATAGAAGAAGCCTAGATAGAGTGGGGGACGAAAATTAAAATTCCTTCAAAGACCTTGCTTTATCCTTAAAAGTTTAAGTCTAGTTTATGGTTCAATGAAATTGCAATTGCATTATTTATGTTAGTATATATATATATTCATCAGTATTGTTGCTATTTTATTAAAATTGTAAATAACTAATTATTTCTTGTAAATATAGATTTTACTATGGCCATAGTGAAACAAAAAAATGTAAATACAGTAATTAATTTTATATATATATTTAAGTAAAATTTTGAATTTGTAAATAACAGTAAATAACTTTGTATATATATTAAATTAAAAGTTTTTTTTTGAAAATTGAAAATATAGTCTAGAATACTTAATGTTGTTTCTTATATATATATATAATCTTGTAGTCAGTTGATTGTTGTTTATATATGTTTGTTTAAAATTTTGTGTCTTATAATCTTTTTGTGTTCCGTAGCTTGCCAAGAAGAAGATGCCGAAGAATTCTTGGTTTGAGAATTTTTCTTTCCAGGGCGGCGAGTTTGTAACGTGCCCGTTACAAGTCACAGGAAAAAAAAAGAAATTGTAAAATAAAAATGTAACTCTACGATAAGGAAAATGGTAAAATTACTATTAAGGTATTTAATATTATGTGTTACAGAAGGAGACATAAGCTTATATAAAAAAATCATCATCGAATTTTTTTAAAAAATAGGAGAGAAAGAATTGAATGTAAAAATAACGCTTGTGAGAAGATTTCCTTTGCCTTTCGTAACCAAGAATAGCAAGGTCTTGGCTTATGCGCTGGTCGTCGACTGCGCATGGTCACAGATTTGCGGCCGCAAGCAGCTTGCCTCGGCTAGCTGACTTGGGCTGTGTTTTGCCAACGGGCAACATCTGGATGGATTTGGTTGTTCGAATGGATTACGAATCTAAATGGACGTTTCGTGTTGGTTCACGTTTCTTGTATTGAAGTCTTCGTTGTAGAAGAGTGTGTTATTGAAGGAAATAAGAATATCCATTACAAGTGAGGATTATGATTATAGTGATATTTCATTTACTGCAATATTTCGTGTATTTGCGTTTTTTTGCAAAATTAGTGAAACTAGTGTTGCTTGAAAAATCGATAAAAGTGTTGGAAGGGAGGCTTGGTTTAGCTCTCTCTGATTCTATTAGCAAGCAAATTACAGAAAGGTGCGTTAGTGATACTCAGAATCATATAATTATAATTGTTTCTGCATTTTTTCTCGAATTCGTGAATGTGGGAAATTGTGGATCTACGTCCCATTTTCTCATTTAAGTTTTTTATTGAATTGGGATTATTTAAATTGAATCCTGAGCAGAACCTCACCTTACAGTGGATTATTCTTGTTTGATAAGAGAGTCCGAGGCAATTGAGGGCAGAAAAACTACAAAAAGTTGAGGTAAAAACGTGGACTTTCAGAGGTGAGTGATTTTTCAATTTTTCTGTTACATTGCCTGTCTACGTCCATTCTGTGTATTCTGTGGGTTGCCTTGTTGGATTCCATTTGGTTAGATTTTCAGCGGAATATATATAATTATCGCGAGTAAGCTCGGCAAATCCAGGGGAACAAAGGTGGAGGGATTGTACCCGAAACCTTTGAAATGTGCTATTTACCCTATGTTCATTACAGGTCTGAATTTCATGTTTTTGATTCAAAGAGTAAAATTCGAACATCTTATTAATGCTGTTTTTGAATGCTGAAAAACTGAAAGTAAAATTAATTCTCTTTTTCTAAAAAGTAAAAATCGTTTGACTTGTTCGTGCTGTTTGGAGTATGTTTGACCGGTTTATGTTTGAAATGTTTAGATGTTGCAACGCATTCAATTGGATATAGTAAAGTTATTTGCGGTTGTTTTTCGTCAGGAAATTTCCATTTTCAAACTAAATTGCGATAAAAAAATAAATTCTTTTTATGATAAGTATTTATGGAAGCTTTTTCTTCGGTTTGAAAGAAAGGGAAATCTTCACTCGATTAAAGGTACGAATTTATTTCTTATTTTTAAAGAAAGAAATATATTAGTGCTAGACAAGAGAGGTCCTAGACTGGCCTTGAGTAATCATACTAGAGTTAAGTGTGAGAGGTCCTTGACTGGCCTAGAATATTTGCGTCAAAATTGAGAGGTTCTGACTTGACTGGAGAATATGCTTTATTATTCAATTTTGAAGATTTACGATTCAGCGAACGATTCATTTGGAATTATATTATTTTTCTATTTTCTCAAACTGAGAATTAAAATAATTGTTGAATCCAGATTTTGACTTGGCAGCGAGAAGACAGATTATTGTAATTTATTTGTAATAAACATTTATTCCTGAATTGGTTGTGTTGTTATTTGTTTATATAATTACTGTTAATTTATGAACTATTACTCCTCTGGATTTCCGAATTGAAATAACAGTCTGAGCTTTCCGGGTGTCTGCTCGAGTGAAGCCCCTTCTGCGGCCAGGCTGGATTGGTTTTTCCCACCTTGTCCGCTAGGCTACGGATGGGGGCGTTAGAAATTGGAACACAGCCCAAGTTCGCTCTAATTGTTTTGTATTGCAAGTCCTCCAATAATTTTTGTATTGTAAGTCCGTTAATTTTTTTTGTTGTAAGTATTTCTTGTTTGTTATTTAAATTTTGTTGTTGTAAGTATTTCAAGTCCGTTTGTTATTACTTTGATCTAAGGATTAAACTGGTTGTTATTTTTGGAATTTCGTATCTTGCTTTTCTATTTCAGAATTAAATTCGTGATTGCTAATTGAAAATTATGGTTCATTTATAAATTACTAGTAGGTTTGATAATTTAAATTAAGGTGAAGCAAGGAATTGTTAGGATTATTTCCATTTGGTCTAAAAAAGTCTGGGTCGCAGTAGTGTTCGTAGTTAGTATTGTATTTTGTATGTATTATAATTATATTATTTATGTTCTATTTATACTTGTATTGTTCTATAATAATACTTATGTGTAATCCGATGGAGTATGTCAGTATTGATATTCCGGAGCAATATTCCGAATTGATAACGGTAGATAGAACTGGTAATCTTGAAACAGATACTAGATCTGGTTTTGGACAATTGAATATGTCACTGACTCCGCCAACTCAAGGGAATTTTCATATTAGACAACCAGCTATGAGAGCTTATAATTTTGAATGTGGAGGTAGTTCGCAGTCACCTGCGGATGAATACAATTTTAGTAGATTTGTTAATATTGGAAGTTTGAATGAATCGTTTCGAGATCAGAGGCAAGTTACTTTTAATGAGCCTTTAATGTGTTCTGGTTCAAATAATGATAGGAATTCGATAAATTTTGGAAATTCAGGTCCTGATAAGAATGAGGTTCCTTCTAGGTATTTGAATCTTAGAGATTATTACCGAAGGGTTTCTCAAATTAGAAATTCCACTCCCAAGACTTCGTTACATCCGAGGTATGGTGCTCCACCTAGGATAACTCAAATGGGTGACAATGTGTTAACAGGGTTGCCAACTTTGCCTAGTACTAATGACTCTTCAAATGTTGAGCATAATCTCCTGATGAAGTATACATTTAAAAGAACTAATGATTTTCTGGAGTCAAATTTATGGAATTTAAAACAACTGATGGCAGTAATAGTTTGCTAGTTTTTGATTCAGACAAGCGTTGACGTCTATAAATTCTATCAGAAATAAGTGAATGCAATGCAACAGGCGTAATAAAATTCTTAACAAGCCTAGATTTTAACTCATTCCAAGGTATCTGATGAATTAATGCTAACAAAATTGCCTTTAATAACGAACCTTCACACTTCCCGACAAGAACAGAAAGAATCACACTCAAAGAGTAGCTAGTATCCATTAGAGTTTCCTCAATTTTAGCTAATATCTCAGTTACTCAGTATATAAGATCTATAGTAATTGCCATGAATGTATTGAATTTTATGGATAGTGAGTCAGACATGGTAAATATCATAGTAAGTGGCATGAATCCAAATCATAGATATAAAATGTTGAATTATTACATCCCAGCTACCCGATCCGAGTTAATGGATATTGCTGATAAACATGAATTAAATTTTCGAAATCAATTGGAATATAATAAGGAGATGGGTTCTTCTTGGAAAAAGACTAATTTAGTAATGTTAAATCCTGATCAAGGTTTTAAAAATCGAGAATTTCCAGTGGGTGATAAAAATTTTTCTTTGAATAAAGGATTAAACAATTCTTACCCTACTAATGTAAAGAATCGTTTGAAAGTAGAAACTCAGGTTCATGGAAAAAACAAGATTCCGAATGATCGGTCTGATCAATTTAAAGCATCTAATGCTTCAGTTAACACTATTCCTAGTGAATTGGATAATACCGTTTCTACATTTGTGGTTGGTAAAATACATAATTATTTAACTGACATTTGTGTGGATGGAGGTTCAAGTTTTAACATCGTTCGACTGGACTTAGTGCGGTTTTGTGGATTAGAAAAATTTATTAGGTTGGCTCCTGAAAAGGTTGTAAATGCTCCGTCCGGGTTAAATTTTTCAACGAACCGGGAGATAATATTGACTTTGAATCTTTCAGGTCATTTTGAGAGAATATCATTTAAGATAGTGGAACAGTTGCCTAGCATGTGTCTTCTGGGAACGCGTTTCTTACGATCAACAAATTCAGTTATAGATTATGCTAGAAACTGTTTGATTCTACGCGGTGGAAAGAAACGGGTTAGATTAAATTATAAGAAGAGGATTCAACATAACAAACATCTTAGGGGATTTAAATCTGGTGATGAGTCTCGCCAAAGGGATGAAATGATAACTGATCATCACACTACTAAACATGATGTTTCTTCTGTTTCGAGCTTTATGGTATCAATTTTTATTTGTGAAGATGGATTTAATTTTCGGAAAAAAGATGCGAGTATTCAGTGTGATTTGGATTATTTAGATCTTGAATCCAAATTATTAGAAATTCCAGCGCCTAGTGCTGTCCAGCTGAATAATCTGAGATCTATGATTGATTCAGAAGTTGGAGACGTTCGAAAAATCGAAGATTCAATTGAATCCATGTGGAAGGATGAAAGTCGTACGAGTTTTGGAAAAACACTGGGTGGTGCGATTGAAAGGTCCGAGTCACAAATCCAGTTGGAACTCAGTATAATAATTCATCTTCAAGGGGCAGTTGTGTCTCAGTGACTGATCGTTTTCATGGAAATCAGAGTGGTGCAAATGAAATATCCGAAATTAACTTGGAGAATTCGGGACAGTGCATTGCGAATTCTGGGTTAATGGACAAAATAGGAAATAAAATTAGTTCAAAAGAAAATTCGAGTCAACCTTTGGTTGTCGATTTAACATCTGCAGTTCTGAATGTTGAACTTGGTAAAAGTGAACATTCGGCGAATATTGCTAGGTTGCCAGATAAGGATCAAGATAGTGTTGTGAAACCCGATGCGAATACTAGTGGAAAGAAAATCAAGCGTAGGAATCGTAGGAAGAAAGGATCAAAGAATAAGACTTTAGTGGTAACTCAGGATACAAACTTAGATGAAAAGAAAGTGGAGCTTAGTCATAGCAGTGGTCCAGTGAATAAAGTGGATAAGCTGAATTCTTTAGATGGTAGCAGCGGCTCTGAGGTATCGGATATTGATATCGATCAAGCTGAAAACTTTCACAAGTTGATTCAGAGAAATAAAAAGTTTATTTTGGACGAGCCTCGTACATCCGATAGTTTACATGATCAGACTAGCATGCAGGTGAAAAATCCGGAATGCACACAGTTGAAAAACCAAAATGATAATCGGGATTCTTGGAGATTCAATGAACCAGAGGTGATCTCTTTCATTGATTCTATAAAGGCTAAATATAAAGACGTGATATCAGATAGAGTAGGGTGTATAAAAAACTTTATTGGTAGATTATATCTTAAGGACAATAAACCATTTAAGGACACACCATTTCCTATTCCAAAAAATAAAGAAAAGATTTTTTATGATCAAATTCGAGAGTTATTGGATCAAGGTATTCTAGAGAAAGTTGATCACTCTAATTTTGCCAGTAGTTGTTTTCTAGTTCGGAATAAGAATAACACTCATCGTATTGTTGGGAATTACATCAAGGCTAATTCACTTATTGTGAATGACGTATATCCGTCACCTAATTTAGAGGAATGCCTTACTGGTTTAGCTGATAAGCGCGTGTATACGAAAATAGATTTACGCCGTGCGTACTTCCAAATCCAGCTAGATAAAGGTTCTCGAGATATTACAACTATTGTAACTCCAAAAGGGTGCTATCAGTATACTCGTCTTCCAGTAGGAATTAAGACTGGAAGTAATATTTTGTCTCGAGCAATGGAAAAAGTATTAGGAGATATGAGACACGAGGGTGTTAAGCAATTTTTGGATGATGTCCTGATAGCTTCCAATTCCATCGAAGAACATATGAAAACGGTTGAAAGGGTATTCGAACGATTTAAAGATTATGGTATTACTGTATACCCAGACAAATGTATGTTCTTTTATAGACGTATTAACTATTTAGGATATGTGATAGAAGGGGATCAAATGGAAATCGATCCCAGTAGGGTGTCAGCCATTAAAAATATTCCTCCTCCTAGAAATAGACGTGGTCTTATGAAAATACTAGGTTTATTTAATTACTATTCAAAATTTGCTTCTGAATTCCAAGAATTAATGGGACCGTTGAGTGCCTTGAAGTCACCCAAGGTAAAATTTGAATGGACGAAGGAGCACCAAATGTTGCTAGATAGATTAAAGAACATTTTAATTGAAAATGCCGTTTTTAAAACGCCGGATTTGAACAAGAGGTTCATTGTCAACGTGGACGGCTCTGGGAAGAGCGTGGCTGGGTGCGTCTCTCAGGAGAATGAAAATGGCAATCTTCAACCTGTTGCCTACTTCAGCAAACGGCTTTCGGAAGCTGATAAGCACCGAAGCATATATGAAATAGAGTTTATAAGCCTGGTTAAAACTATTTCACTTTATAAGCATTATCTCATAAATGGATTTGACGTACTCACCGACAACAAGGCGCTAACTTGGATTTTGAACAATAGCAAGAGACTCCTGAAATATGGTCCATTGGTAGAAATACTTTGTCAGTTTAATTTTAAGATAAAACATGTAAGGTCAGCAGACAATACCGTTGCGGACTTTCTGACCATGATGTACGATCATTTTGATTTCGACATTATGGAAGGCCCTGTAGGACTAGCTGCTTTCAAGAAGAACATGGAAATAGCCAATAAGTGGAAACTTCCTTTAGTAGAAGATTCGATCGATAAATTACAGCGAGAAAACCTTGAGCTGAAGGAAATAATAGAGAAATTAGAGCGTGGGGAAAGTATTTCAGGATACCTTCTTAATAATAAAATACTCATGAAGAAGACTAAATCTGTTATGAATCCATTTAAGGTAGTAATTCCTAAAAAACTACGGAAGGTTATGATAGAATATCATCATGACGACAGGATAGTCGGAGGACATTCGGGTACTTATAAGACATTAAAAAGCTGATGCGGAAATTTACTTGGGATAAAATGAAAGAGGATGTTAGAGACTATGTTTCTACATGTGATATTTGTCAGAAATCAAAGGAAGTTAATCAGAAGAAAATTGGTCATCTAGCTTCCGAATTCAGTAAAAGAATAAATGCTCATTGGATGTTTGACATTGTAGGTGTTCTCCCTAATTCACAGGGACATAAGTTTATTTTGATTGGAGTTGACAACGCCAGTCGCTTCGTTGTGTTGGAAAAATTGAGGACCATCAGTTCAACTGTGGTGGCAAATAAAATGATGGAGATTTTCAGTAGAATAGGTTTTCCGGAGGCCATATCGACTGACAATGCTTCCATCTTTGTGTCTGAGAAATTTAGAACCTTCTTGTTTGGACTAGGGATTCGTCATATCCGACTCTGTCCCTATCACCCGGGAGGTAATGCAGCGGAGAGATTCATAGAAACCTTAAAGGCGGCGTTACGTGCCTATATATCAAAAAGGCAACATCTATGGAGCAATCTTATTCCTCAATTACAGTTTAAACTGAATATCAGCGAGCATGAGGGACTGAAGATGTGTCCTATCGAATTGTTCTACGGACGTCCATATTCTACACCATTAGAGAATCGATGGAACATCGTCAGTTCAGACTATAGTGGCAAGCCATCGGCTGAATTGTGGAATAACGCTATTGAAAACAAGGAAAAGAGCTGGAGTAAACGACGGAAGCTGATGATGAGAAGAAGAAACCCTGTAAATTTCAGTATTGGCGATAAGGTGTTATTAAAAACTCATGTTAAATCTTCGTTGAAGGATAAAATAGCTAAGTCCTTAGCAGATAAATGGTATGGTCCGTTTGTGGTGAGGAGTTTCTTAACTCCAAATACGATACTTGTTTCTGACGAAAATGATACTGCAAATTCTTATCGCCGATCCCATGTTTCAGAGGTAAAGGTATGTAGAGATAGAAGAAACCTAGATAGAGTGGGGGACGAAAATAAAATTCCTTGAAAGACCTTGCTTTATCCTTAAAAGTTTAAGTCTAGTTTATGGTTCAATGAAATTGCAATTGCATTATTTATGTTAGTATATATATATATATTCATCAGTATTGTTGCTATTTTTATTAAAATTGTAAATAATTAATTATTTCTTGTAAATATAGATTTTACTATGGCCATAGTGAAACAAAAAAATTGTAAATACAGTAATTAATTTTATGTATATATATTTAAGTAAAATTTTGAATTTGTAAATAACAGTAAATAACTTTGTATATATATTAAATTAAAAGTTTTTTTTTGAAAATTGAAAATATAGTCTAGAATACTTAACGTTGTTTGTTATATATATATAATCTTGTAGTCAGTTGATTGTTGTTTATATATGTTTGTTTAAAATTTTGTGTCTTATAATGTTTTTTTGTTCCGTAGCTTGCCAAGAAGAAGATGTCGAAAAATTCTAGGTTTGAGAATTTTTCTTTCCAGGGCGGCGAGTTTGTAACGTGCCCGTTACAAGTCACAGGAAAAAAAAGAAATTGTAAAATAAAAATGTAACTCTACGATAAGGAAAATGGTAAAATTACTATTAATGTATTTAATATTATGTGTTACAGAAGGAGACATAAGCTTATATAAAAGAAATCATCATCGAATTTTTTTAAAAAATAGGAGAGAAAGAATTGAATGTAAAAATAACGCTTGTGAGAAGATTTCCTTTGCCTTCGTAACCAAGAATATCAAGGTCTTGGCTTATGCGCTGGTCGTCGACTGCGCATGGTCACAGATTTGCGGCCGCAAGCAGCTTGCCTCGGCTAGCTGACTTGGGCTGTGTTTTGCCAACGGGCAACATCTGGATGGATTTGGTTGTTCGAATGGATTACGAATCTAAATGGACGTTTCGTGTTGGTTCACGTTTCTTGTATTGAAGTCTTCGTTGTAGAAGAGTGTGTTATTGAAGGAAATAAGAATATCCATTACAAGTGAGGATTATGATTATAGTGATATTTCATTTACTGCAATATTTCGTGTATTTGCGTTTTTTTTTTGCAAAATTAGTGAAACTAGTGTTGCTTGAAAAATCGATAAAAGTGTTGGAAGGGAGGCTTGGTTTAGCTCTCTCTGATTCTATTAGCAAGCAAATTACAGAAAGGTGCGTTAGTAATACTCAGAATCATATAATTATAATTGTTTCTGCATTTTTTCTCGAATTCGTGAATGTGGGAAATTGTGGATCTACGTCCCATTTTCTCATTTAAGTTTTTTATTGAATTGGGATTATTTAAATTGAATCCTGAGCATAACCTCACCTTACAGTGGATTATTCTTGTTTGATAAGAGAGTCCGAAGGAATTGAGGGCAGAAAAACTACAAAAAGTTGAGGTAAAAACATGGACTTTCAGAGGTGAGTGATTTTTCAATTTTTCTGTTACATTGCCTGTCTACGTCCATTCTGTGTATTCTGTGGGTTGCCTTGTTGGATTCCATTTGGTTAGATTTTCAGCGGAATATATATAATTATCGCGAGTAAGCTCGGCAAATCCAGGGGAACAAAGGTGGAGGGATTGTACCCGAAACCTTTGAAATGTGCTATTTACCCTATGTTCATTACAGGTCTGAATTTCATGTTTTTGATTCAAAGAGTAAAATTCGAACATCTTATTAATGCTGTTTTTGAATGCTGAAAAACTGAAAGAGAAATTAATTCTCTTTTTCTAAAAAGTAAAAATCGTTTGACTTGTTCGTGCTGTTTGGAGTATGTTTGACCGGTTTATGTTTGAAATGTTTAGATGTTGCAACGCATTCAATTGGATATAGTAAAGTTATTTGCGGTTGTTTTTCGTCGGGAAATTTCCATTTTCAAAATAAATTGCGATAAACAAATAAATTCTTTTTATGATAAGTATTTATGGAAGCTTTTTCTTCGGTTTGAAAGAAAGAGAAATCTTCACTCGATTAAAGGTACGAATTTATTTCTTATTTTTAAAGAAAGGAATAGTAGTATTGGCTGCACTATAGGACACTTTTTGGCCCCTGGGTCCCTGCCTCAGGACCCATGGTCCCTGGCCGTTGTGAATGACCTAGGGGTACATAGGACCACCCCTCTAAATTTTGGCTGGGGTACCATGGTCCACCCTCTAAATTTTGGCAGGGGTACATAGGACCACCCCCCTTAAATTTTGGAAATTGCCAAATCTAAAAATTTGGTATGGTAGCCTAGGACCATAGTATGTACCTCTATCAGTATTGGGTGTCTATGTCGTTCCCTTTCATGGGTAAAAAATTGCCAAAAAGTCAAATTTCGGAGGTTTTTGACCTAATTTATCCCCTTTGATGAGGTGTTATTACCCTATATGGTTATATGGGCGTATACAGGGGTCCATTCCCTTTCATAAGACATGGGTATATTAATGCACCCATTGAAAAATTTGAAAGGGGTACCTTGGCCCACCCCTTAAATTTTAGAAATTGACCAATTTAAACATTTGGTATTATAGTACAGAACCCTAATATGTATTATGATAAATTTGGATGGTTCACCTCGTTCCCTTCTAGGGGTACAAAATTGCCAAAATATAAACGTAAGCAATACGTTGTACCACGTGTTTGGTTTTTGGTCGATTTTATCCCCTTTGATGAGGTGTTATTATCCTATATAGTTATATGGTCATGTATAGGGGTCCATTACCTTTCATAAGATATGGGTATATTTGTGCACTCCTTTAAAAATTTGGGAGGGGTACTTTGGCCCACCCCTCAAATTTTGGAAATTGCTCATTTTATATATTTGGTATTATAGTATTGGACCCAGGTCCCTGGCCGGTGTCAATGACCTAGGGGTACATAGGACCACCCCCTCTAAATTTTGGCAGGGGTACCATGGCCCACCCCCTAAATTTTTGGCAGGGGTACATAGGATCACCCCCCTTAAATTTTGGAAATTGCCAAATCTAAAAATTTGGTATGGTAGCCTAGGACCACAGTATGAACCTCTATCCGTATTGGGGGTCTATGTCGTTCCCTTTCATGGGTAAAAAATTGCCAAAAAGTCAAATTTCGGGGGTTTTTGACCTAATTTATCCCCCTTATATGGGCGTATACAGGGGTCCATTCCCTTTCATAAGACATGGGTATATTAATGCACCCCTTGAAAAATTTGGGAGGGGTACCTTGGCCCACCCCTTAAATTTTGGAAATTGCTCATTTTATATATTTGGTATTATAGTATTGGACCCTAACATGTATTATAATAAATTTGGGTGGTCCACCTCGTTCACTTCTAGGGCTACAAAATTGCCAAAATATAAACGTAAGCAATACGTTGTACCACGTGTTTGTTCTTTTGGCCCAATTTATCCTCTTGGATGAGGTTCTATTACCTTATATGGTTATGTATAGGGGTCTATTCCCTATCATAAGACATAGGTACATTTGTGCACTCCTTTAAAATTTTGGGAGGGGTACTTTGGCCCACCCCTTAAATTTTAGAAATTGCTCATTTTATATATGTGGTATTATAGTACTGGACCCTAACATGTATTATGATAAATTTGGGTGGTCCACCTCGTTCCCTTTTAGGGGTACAAAATTGCCAAAATATAAACGTAAGCAATACGTTGTACCACGTGTTTGGTTTTGACCTAAGTTATCCCCTTGGATGAGATCCTATTACCTTATATGGTTATATGGTTATGTATAGGGGTCTATTCCCTATCATAAGACATAGGTACATTTGTGCACTCCTTTAAAAATTTGGGAGGGGTACCTTGACCCACCCCTTAAATTTTAGAAATTGCTCATTTTATATATGTGGTATCATAGTACTAGACCCTAACATGTATTATTATAAATTTGGGTGGTCCACCTCGTTCCCTTTTAGGGGTACAAAATTGTCAAAATATAAACGTAAGCAATACGTTGTACCACGTGTTTGTTTTGGCTCAATTTATCCCCTTTAATGAGGTCCTATTACCTTATATGATTATATGGTTATGTATATTAGTCCATTCCCTATTATAAGACATGGGTATATTGATGCACCCTTTAAAAATTTGGGAGGGGTACCTTGTCCCACCTCTTTATTTTGGAAATTGCCCAGTTTAAACATTTGGTATAATAGTATAAGACCCTAATATATATATATATATATTACTATAAATTTGGGTGGTCCATCTCGTTTCCTTTCATGGGTACGAAATTGCCAAATTTTAGTACAACCACGTGTTTCGTTTTTCACCTAATTTATTCACTTGGATGAGGTCCTATTACCTAATATGATTATATGGTCATGTATATAGGTTCATTCCCTATCATAAGACATGAGTACATTGATGCACCCTTTAAAAATTTGGGAGGGGTATCTTGACTCATCCACTCAGTTTTAGAAATTGTTTAATATTAGCATTTGGTATCTTCGTACAGGTCTTCAATATGTACCACTATAAATTTGGATGGTCCACATCGTTCCCTTTCATGGGTAAAGAACTACCAAAAATCAAATTTCGGACGTTATTGACCCTTTGATAAGTAATTAGCACGTTATATGGTTTATTACCTTTATATGTTTATGTTCTCTTTTAAATTTGGGAATTATAAAATAACATAATTTGGTAAACGTTTTCTAGGACCCATTGTAGATGTTGGTGTTCCTCTTATGGCCAAATATTCAAAATTTAAAGATTATTGACCGGCTTTATTATTGAATAACTACAGGATTTATTACTTTTTCATAAGACACAGGTGTATTTGTGTACCAATCTTAAATTTTGGGAGGGGTACATTTCTTATTGTCATATCAATAATTGGTAATTGTTCTTAAAATTGGATAGTATCTCATTTATTGGGTAAATCATTATGATCACGTGATCAGTTATTGACCTATGATGGGATTAGGAGTCCAGGACATTGGTACATTTAAACTTTGTAGGATAATTTGAGAATGCGTCATTGGTATTGATTATTAGAGCCAAATATAAACGTAAGCAATACGATGTACCACGTGATTGACCTTGATGAGGTAGTGTACAGGGATACATAGCTAACCTTATTGAATCTTATGACTCATAGTCTTAAGGGAATACATGCTACAACACTGGCAAAGTTATTGTTGATGCAATTTGATTGATTGATCACTATCTTTCGTGCAATCTGATTGGCTGATCACTATCTTTCGTGCAATCTGATTGGTTGATGAGTTTCAAATCTTTGCTGCATTCAGTTTTGTTTTAACATTTAAAAAGTTTGAAACTTTGGTTTGACATTTTTTCGTTTGATATTTTTAGTTTAAAAATTTTTGTTTCGAAATTTTTTGTTTGAAAATTTTGTTTCAGAATTTTGTTTGAAACTTTTCGTTTGAAATTTTTGTTTGAAAAGTTTTTGTTTGAAATTTTTTTGGTTTGTAAATTTTTGTTTCAATTTTTTTGTTTAAAATTTTTTCGTTTGAAATTTTTCTTTTCCAAATTTTTTTTCTGTTTAAAAATTTTTGTTTGAACAGTTTTGTTTGGAAAATTTTGTTTCAAATTTTTTTTGTTTGAAAATTTTTGTTTGAAAATTTTTTGTTTGAAATTTTTGTTTGACATTTTTAAAAGTTTGTGCACTCATTAGTAAAGAACCGGAACTGTTTAGAACTAAAACGTCTGGCAACATTGTGGTGCAATAGTACACGTCAGAACATGATAATGCAACGTCATCAGTTTTGCATCATATATAAGTATCGTTCGAGTTAGTATTCATGATAACATCATCATGGCTACTTGTCTGCAGTTTCTAAACACACGTGATGTAATGAAATCATTTACCAAGATTACTGATTTACAACAGAATGTACCTTATAGAATCTTAGCTAGCCAAACGATCCCTACAAAGTTTGGATTAAGAATCGTAGTGAAGCTTGAAAATGATAAGAATATAATTTTACCAGCAAGATATTTTCCCATGGAAGCATCAAAACAAGAAGAACTGCTGCGTTTCTTAAATACTGGATCTGTATCTTTATGTTACAAAGGATTCTTGGGTCGAAGTCATCAATTTGAATTTAGTACACAGCCAGATTCGTCAGCAATTGTGATGAAATCATGAATCAGCACATTCCTTTGACGTCAGACATAGTTGTATGAATGTGGTTGGTCAGCATGACGTCAGCAACTGTGATGAAACCATGAATTCAAACGTCAGCACATTCCTTTCCAATGGCGTGAGCCGTAGTTCTATAAATCAACCAATACACTGTCATCCCACGAAATCATTTGAGCAAGTGCTTTTCAGGAGGAAAGATGTGTACTTCTAACGATAAAGAGTTCATCTTCGCAAGCTATTATCCAATAAATATATTTCAAACAAAACATGTGATGATTGGTATCAGTGCTAAAACATTTGAACCAGTAATTCGATTGGGCAAAGCAGAACAATTTGGTGTACAACTGACCTGTGAAGAATGGCAAATATTATGTTCACGAATCGACCAAATGAACGATTATTTTCATGATGAGCTAAATGTGACCATAGTCAAATCATTAGGCTCAAATCATGAAGTGGTGATGCGTACAGTCCTCGAAAAGAAGATGGTGCTGTTACGTAAAAAGAGTACATTCCATGTCCCTCGCAACATGGTGTATCTAACACAAACGGAATGGAACAAATTCATCAGCGTATTTCTGTGTGTTAAACATGCAGTGGAAGTGTGCAACAAAACAAGTATATTCCTGAAAAAGTACTATTTTGAAAAAAGTGTTATGCATATTGTACAACATGTATCTAGATATTGTGATGGTTGTCAACATCGTTCGTGGGTGCATAACTGTATTGATAAACAGTTTATTTGTGATCAAATGGACATTGAGTTTCCACCAATTGATATCGCAATAGACCTTAAAAGACTTCAATTGGAATTAAAATTATATGCTAAAGACAAACTAGTGCAAGAAGTTCAAAATACATTGTATCGACAATATCCAGATCCTATATCTGGTATGGATGTATGTGGAGTGTAATAAAATGATCCATTTTAATGAATTGTGTTTTTTTCATTTCAAGTACAACCCCATGTTCTGACGTGTACTATTGCACCACAATGTTGCCAGAGGTTTTTGTTCTAAACAGTTCCGGTTCTTTACTAATGAGTGCACAAACTTTTAAAAATGTCAAACAAAAATTTCAAATAAAAATTTTCAAACAAAAATTTTCAAACCAAAAAATTTGAAACAAAATTTTCCAAAAAAAACTGTTCAAACAAAAATTTTTAAACAGAAAAAAATTTTGGAAACGAAAAATTTCAAACGAAAAAATTTTAAACAAAAAAATTGAAACAAAAATTTACAACCAAAAAAATTTCAAACAAAAACTTTTCAAACAAAAATTTCAAACGAAAAGTTTCAAACAAAATTTTGAAACAAAATTTTCAAACAAAAAATTTCGAAACAAAAATTTTTAAACTAAAAATATCAAACGAAAAAATGTCAAACCAAAGTTTCAAACTTTTTTAAATGTTAAAACAAAACTGAATGCAGCAAAGATTTGAAACTCATCAACCAATCAGATTGCACGAAAGATAGTGATCAGCCAATCAGATTGCACGAAAGATAGTGATCAACCAATCAAATTGCATCAACAATAACTTTGCCAGTGTTGTAGCATGTATTCCCTTAAGACTATGAGTCATAAGATTCAATAAGGTTAGCTATGTATCCCTGTACACTACCTCATCAAGGTCAATCACGTGGTACATCGTATTGCTTACGTTTATATTTGGCTCTAATAATCAATACCAATGACGCATTCTCAAATTATCCTACAAAGTTTAAATGTACCAATGTCCTGGACTCCTAATCCCATCATAGGTCAATAACTGATCACGTGATCATAATGATTTACCCAATAAATGAGATACTATCCAATTTTAAGAACAATTACCAATTATTGATATGACAATAAGAAATGTACCCCTTCCAAAATTTAAGATTGGTACACAAATACACCTGTGTCTTATGAAAAAGTAATAAATCCTGTAGTTATTCAATAATAAAGCCGGTCAATAACCTTTAAATTTTGAATATTTGGCCATAAGAGGAACACCAACATCTACAATGGGTCCTAGAAAACGTTTACCAAATTATGTTATTCTATAATTCCCAAATTTAAAAGAGAACATAAACATATAAAGGTAATAAACCATATAACGTGCTAATTACTTATCAAAGGGTCAATAACGTCCGAAATTTGATTTTTGGTAGTTCTTTACCCATGAAAGGGAACGATGTGGACCATCCAAATGTATTGTGGTACATATTGAAGACCTGTACGAAGATACCAAATGCTTATATTAAACAATTTCTAAAACTGAGTGGATGAGTCAAGATACCCCTCCCAAATTTTTAAAGGGTGCATCAATGTACTCATGTCTTATGATAGGGAATGAACCTATATACATGACCATATACGGTAATAAGACCGCATCAAACGGGATAAATTGGGCCAAAAACCAAACACGTGATACAACATATTGCTTATGTTTATATTTTGGCATTTTTTTACTCATGAAAGGGAACAAGGTGGACCGCCCAAATTTATCATGATACATATTGAGGTCATGTACTATGATAGCGAATGCTTAAATTGAAAAATTTCCAAAATTTAAAGGATTGGCTATGGTACCCCTCCCGGGGTGCATCAATGTACCTATGTCTTATGATAGAAAATGGACCCCTATACATGACCATATAATCATATTAGGTAATAGGACCTCATCCAAGTGAATAAATTAGGTGAAAAACGAAACACGTGGTTGTACTAAAATTTGGCAATTTCGTACCCATGAAAGGAAACATCAAATAAAAAGACATAATTCTAAGATATATCAATTGGAAACTCAACAATAAAATTTCAGTAAGTTAAATACAATGAACTGAGACGAGTGTGAACTTAGCAGGACCACTTTTGAAAATTATAAATGTTTGCACACCATACGTTTGTACTGCGTTTGTACCGGTTTGTACCGTAAAAATTTTCGTTTGTCCGGTCTCAAATTCGAAAAAATCGAAAAATAAAGTGGTCCTGCTAAGTTCACGTGAACTTAGCAGGACCACTGATAAATTTCTACAAATTTGATGATTTTTCTGTACGATTCGTTTGTACTGCGTTTGTACCGGATTGTACTGTAAAAATTTTCGTTTGTTCCGGTCTCAAATTCGAAAAAATCGAAAAACAAAGTGGTCCTGCTAAGTTCACGTGAACATAGCAGGACCAGAATACAAATTTCTGCAATTCTTAAGATTTCTCTGTTTGAATCGTTTGTTCTACGTTTGTACCGGATTGTACCGTAAAAATTTTCGTTTGTACCGGTCCAAAATTCGAAAAAATCGAAAAATAAAGTGGTCCTGCTAAGTTCACGTGACCGTAGAAGGACCACTGATAAATTTCTACAAATTTGATGATTTTTCTGTACGATTCGTTGGTATTGCGTTTGTACCGGATTGTACCGTACAAATTTTTGTTTGTACCGGTCCCAAATTCGAAAAAATCGAAAAATAAAGTGGTCTTGCTAAGTTCACGTGAACTTAGCAGGACCACTGATAAATTTCTACAAATTTGATGATTTTTCTGTACGATTCGTTTGTACTGCGTTTGTACCGGATTGTACTGTAAAAATTTTCGTTTGTTACGGTCTGTAAATTTTTGTTTCAATTTTTTTGTTTAAAATTTTTTCGTTTGAAATTTTTCTTTTCCAAATTTTTTTTCTGTTTAAAAATTTTTGTTTGAACAGTTTTGTTTGGAAAATTTTGTTTCAAATTTTTTTTGTTTGAAAATTTTTGTTTGAAAATTTTTTGTTTGAAATTTTTGTTTGACATTTTTAAAAGTTTGTGCACTCATTAGTAAAGAACCGGAACTGTTTAGAACTAAAACGTCTGGCAACATTGTGGTGCAATAGTACACGTCAGAACATGATAATGCAACGTCATCAGTTTTGCATCATATATAAGTATCGTTCGAGTTAGTATTCATGATAACATCATCATGGCTACTTGTCTGCAGTTTCTAAACACACGTGATGTAATGAAATCATTTACCAAGATTACTGATTTACAACAGAATATACCTTATAGAATCTTAGCTAGCCAAACGATCCCTACAAAGTTTGGATTAAGAATCGTAGTGAAGCTTGAAAATGATAAGAATATAATTTTACCAGCAAGATATTTTCCCATGGAAGCATCAAAACAAGAAGAACTGCTGCGTTTCTTAAATACTGGATCTGTATCTTTATGTTACAAAGGATTCTTGGGTCGAAGTCATCAATTTGAATTTAGTACACAGCCAGATTCGTCAGCAATTGTGATGAAATCATGAATCAGCACATTCCTTTGACGTCAGACATAGTTGTATGAATGTGGTTGGTCAGCATGACGTCAGCAACTGTGATGAAACCATGAATTCAAACGTCAGCACATTCCTTTCCAATGACGTGAGCCGTAGTTCTATAAATCAACCAATACACTGTCATCCCACGAAATCATTTGAGCAAGTGCTTTTCAGGAGGAAAGATGTGTACTTCTAACGATAAAGAGTTCATCTTCGCAAGCTATTATCCAATAAATATATTTCAAACAAAACATGTGATGATTGGTATCAGTGCTAAAACATTTGAACCAGTAATTCGATTGGGCAAAGCAGAACAGTTTGGTGTACAACTGACCTGTGAAGAATGGCAAATATTATGTTCACGAATCGACCAAATGAACGATTATTTTCATGATGAGCTAAATGTGACCATAGTCAAATCATTAGGCTCAAATCATGAAGTGGTGATGCGTACAGTCCTCGAAGAGAAGATGGTGCTGTTACGTAAGAAGAGTACATTCCATGTCCCTCGCAACATGGTGTATCTAACACAAACGGAATGGAACAAATTCATCAGCGTATTTCAGTGTGTTAAACATGCAGTGGAAGTGTGCAACAAAACAAGTATATTCCTGAAAAAGTACTATTTTGAAAAAAGTGTTATGCATATTGTACAACATGTATCTAGATATTGTGATGGTTGTCAACATCGTTCGTGGGTGCATAACTGTATTGATAAACAGTTTATTTGTGATCAAATGGACATTGAGTTTCCACCAATTGATATCGCAATAGACCTTAAAAGACTTCAATTGGAATTAAAATTATATGCTAAAGACAAACTAGTGCAAGAAGTTCAAAATACATTGTATCGACAATATCCAGATCCTATATCTGGTATGGATGTATGTGGAGTGTAATAAAATGATCCATTTTAATGAATTGTGTTTTTTTCATTTCAAGTACAACCCCATGTTCTGACGTGTACTATTGCACCACAATGTTGCCAGAGGTTTTTGTTCTAAACAGTTCCGGTTCTTTACTAATGAGTGCACAAACTTTTAAAAATGTCAAACAAAAATTTCAAACAAAAATTTTCAAACAAAAATTTTCAAACCAAAAAATTTGAAACAAAATTTTCCAAAAAAAACTGTTCAAACAAAAATTTTTAAACAGAAAAAAATTTTGGAAACGAATAATTTCAAAGGAAAAAATTTTAATCAAAAAAATTGAAACAAAAATTTACAACCAAAAAAATTTCAAACAAAAACTTTTCAAACAAAAATTTCAAACGAAAAGTTTCAAACAAAATTTTGAAACAAAATTTTCAAACAAAAAATTTCGAAACAAAAATTTTTAAACTAAAAATATCAAACGAAAAAATGTCAAACCAAAGTTTCAAACTTTTTTAAATGTTAAAACAAAACTGAATGCAGCAAAGATTTGAAACTCATCAACCAATCAGATTGCACGAAAGATAGTGATCAGCCAATCAGATTGCACGAAAGATAGTGATCAACCAATCAAATTGCATCAACAATAACTTTGCCAGTGTTGTAGCATGTATTCCCTTAAGACTATGAGTCATAAGATTCAATAAGGTTAGCTATGTATCCCTGTACACTACCTCATCAAGGTCAATCACGTGGTACATCGTATTGCTTACGTTTATATTTGGCTCTAATAATCAATACCAATGACGCATTCTCAAATTATCCTACAAAGTTAATAAGACCGCATCAAACGGGATAAATTGGGCCAAAAACCAAACACGTGATACAACATATTGCTTATGTTTATATTTTGGCATTTTTTTACTCATGAAAGGGAACAAGGTGGACCGCCCAAATTTATCATGATACATATTGAGGTCATGTACTATGATAGCGAATGCTTAAATTGAAAAATTTCCAAAATTTAAGGGATTGGCTATGGTACCCCTCCCGGGGTGCATCAATGTACCTATGTCTTATGATAGAAAATGGACCCCTATACATGACCATATAATCATATTAGGTAATAGGACCTCATCCAAGTGAATAAATTAGGTGAAAAACGAAACACGTGGTTGTACTAAAATTTGGCAATTTCGTACCCATGAAAGGAAACGAGATGGACCACCCAAATTTATAGTAATATATATATATATATATTAGGGTCTTATACTATTATACCAAATGTTTAAACTGGGCAATTTCCAAAATAAAGAGGTGGGACAAGGTACCCCTCCCAAATTTTTAAAGGGTGCATCAATATACCCATGTCTTATAATAGGGAATGGACTAATATACATAACCATATAATCATATAAGGTAATAGGACCTCATTAAAGGGGATAAATTGAGCCAAAACAAACACGTGGTACAACGTATTGCTTACGTTTATATTTTGACAATTTTGTACCCCTAAAAGGGAACGAGGTGGACCACCCAAATTTATCATAATAGATGTTAGGGTCCAGTACTATAATACCAAATATATAAAATGAGCAATTTCTAAAATTTAAGGGGTGGGTCAAGGTACCCCTCCCAAATTTTTAAAGGAGTGCACAAATGTACCTATGTCTTATGATAGGGAATAGACCCCTATACATAACCATATAACCATATAAGGTAATAGGATCTCATCCAAGGGGATAACTTAGGTCAAAACCAAACACGTGGTACAACGTATTGCTTACGTTTATATTTTGGCAATTTTGTACCCCTAAAAGGGAACGAGGTGGACCACCCAAATTTATCATAATACATGTTAGGGTCCAGTACTATAATACCACATATATAAAATGAGCAATTTCTAAAATTTAAGGGGTGGGCCAAAGTACCCCTCCCAAATTTTTAAAGGAGTGCACAAATGTACCTATGTCTTATGATAGGGAATAGACCCCTATACATAACCATATAAGGTAATAGAACCTCATCCAAGAGGATAAATTGGGCCAAAAGAACAAACACGTGGTACAACGTTTTGCTTACGTTTATATTTTGGCAATTTTGTAGCCCTAGAAGTGAACGAGGTGGACCACCCAAATTTATTATAATACATGTTAGGGTCCAATACTATAATACCAAATATATAAAATGAGCAATTTCCAAAATTTAAGGGGTGGGCCAAGGTACCCCTCCCAAATTTTTCAAGGGGTGCATTAATATACCCATGTCTTATGAAAGGGAATGGACCCCTGTATACGCCCATATAACCATATAGGGTAATAACACCTCATCAAAGGGGGATAAATTAGGTCAAAAACCCCCGAAATGTGACTTTTTGGCAATTTTTTACCCATGAAAGGGAACGACATAGACCCCCAATACGGATAGAGGTTCATACTGTGGTCCTAGGCTACCATACCAAATTTTTAGATTTGGCAATTTCCAAAATTTAAGGGGGGTGATCCTATGTACCCCTGCCAAAAATTTAGGGGGTGGGCCATGGTACCCCTGCCGAAATTTAGAGGGGGTGGTCCTATGTACCCCTAGGTCATTGACACCGGCCAGGGACCTGGGTCCAATACTATAATACCAAATATATAAAATGAGCAATTTCCAAAATTTAAGGGGTGGGCCAAAGTACCCCTCCCAAATTTTTAAAGGAGTGCACA